>NW_027551569.1:8828699-8831295 GCF_008692635.1 Crocuta crocuta
CCCAAGAGAGGTAAGGAAATCTCTCCTAGCCCAGCATTTCTGGCTTTGGCAACAGATTTCTCCCCCCATCCAACTAATTCCACCAGCCTCACTGTGGGATGGAAAAGCCTGGTCCATTAAAAGAAAGAACTGGTCAATTAAAAAAGAGCAGGATAAAGCAGATGGCCAAATATTTAGTCACAGAAATATGCAGCAAGTGTTTAATGAGGACCTACTAGGTGTAGGCACTCTGTCAGGCACTGAGGTTACAGCCTGAACAAGAGAGATGAGGCCCCTGCTGTTGCAAAGCTTCGATTCTATTAGGCAAGATTGATGCACAAAGCTGATAGACTGCTCCTCCCAAAGCAGTCTCAGGTCCCGGCCACTAGTGAATTTTGCTTAGCTCCTTTCAGTAGCTCCCATCAGCCACCTTTGTAGATCTGGGCATGGATTTGAGCTATGAGCTACAAAGAAGACACGTAAGCACAGGGTGCTGTGAATGTTGTATATGAGATGCATGGCCTTTCCTGCCAGAGGGGGAAAATGGTCATCTAACCAACCACGGATCCTCATCGAGGTAGGAACATCTGAGCAGACAGAGAGAAAAGTATCTCCCAGTTCCATGGGGATGGAGGGTTGGTGAGTCTGGTCTTTCCGCCGCATAGTGGTCAACCAGAGCAAGAAGGGGCGAGCAGGATGGAGTGGCCAGCCCTGATGGTCTACTTTCCACGGGCTCCATGTGGGTGAGAGGAGCAGTTCACACTGCTCTCATCTTCCTCATGTCATATGCCAACTCCAGGGCCAGAACCAAGGTGGGGTCAGTATGGGGAGAGGTAGAGAGTGAGGACAAAGACCTGTTGGAGGTGGGTTAAATAAGGTGGTCTTAATCTGCCTACCCCACTGAATCAGTACGACAGTCTCAAACAGTGAGGGAACAACCACCAAAGTAACAATAGCAGATGCAAGGCACAGGTCTGAGAAAGACAATCTGATGATGTGTGCAGATCTCTCGTGTCCCCTGTAGGGCCCATGACTTCAGGCCCCTCTGGCCTGGGTCTCTATTTCCCACAGTCCAGAGTTCCATGACTCTCCCCTACCCTCCTCTGCTCCTCCAAGCCAAGAAATGGTGCCTTTGATGTACCCAGTTTACGGAACCCTGTTCCTTCCTCCTTGCCAGCTTTGTCGAAGAAGCACAAAGACAGTAAACAGGGGGTGGGTGAATGGAGAGCTGAGGTTTTTCTGGGAATGAGAATTAAGATAGGACTCAGGGTCTTTGGCCAGTTCCCAAATGCAATGAGTTTATCACTGCCAGGGACAGCAAGTGTACAAAGCTCTTGGCAGTGACCTCTACTGATTTATGGGAGGTTCTGGTTTGTTTCCCCTGCTCTGCAGACAACCAGTCTTAAGGAAAATGTGTATCCAGAATCTGCAAAGAGCAAGGGAGCTACTGGCAGAACGAGGGAGCCCCCATGGACAGAATTCCTCAGGGGTTAGAGAAAAAGAAGTTTGATCTCATTTCTACTTTGCCTTTTCTTATCTTCCCATCCCACCCTCCCTTCCTTTCCATCCTTTTTCTTTTCTTCTCTTCCCTCCTTCTTCATTTCTTTCCTCTCTCCCTTATTCCTCTTCCTCCTCTCCCTCCCCAAGCCCTTCCCCTTCCCCTCCTCCTTCCTTTGCCTTCCCTTCCTCAAAAAGTGATAGCTGAGTGGACTATGAAAAGGCAGAACAACCAGCGTCCACATCTGCTTCCCGACACACAGGAAGGGGGTCACCTACTCCAGGGAGGGTGAGGATGGTTCTCCATAGGCTGAGCCACTGCGGCTCTAGGGCCCTAAGTCGTACTGGATGTCTCAGTCACAATTCTCTGCGGGAGGAGTGGGGGGTGGGAATCACACCCCGGAGTAGTTGACAGTTATAGTACCGGGATGTCACCTTGTGAGACACTCCACCCTCATTTCCCGTGCTGGGCCCAGCCCCGGGACGGAGAGCTCTGCTCATCTGGGATGCTAAGGCAGAAACAACTGGAATCTGTAGTGTGCAAGACGCATGTGGGCGCTGGAAGGAGAGAGCGGTGCAAGGTGTCTCAAAACCACACTTGCTTCACAGCAATGTTTTGCTGAGATAGTCCTCGTTTGGAAATCTCCCTTCTTTTTAGGCAAAACACAGTAACCCTCCCAAGCACTGGGGAAGGTAATCAGACAAATACCGGGGGCCTTGGGTCCCAGGCCGCTGAATTACTTAAGAGCACCCTCATGTCCCCCTCGTGGCTGTGGGTCCTAAAACAGCTATGGTCTCATTTCCCAGCTTTCGAACATCCTCCTGGAGTGGGAAACCACTCAGCTGGAGCACTGTACAGCTGCCAAGAGCCCTTCTTGTGATTTCCAAGTGCCCTATTTTTCTTTTTGCAGATACATGTGCCTCATCTCTGCCCTTCACACCCAGGCTTCCCGGAACAACATCCAGACTTTGGGAACTGCTGGGTCCATTGCAATCCGTTAGAAGAAGATGAGCCCGTGAGGCAGAATGTGATTTTGCTGTGCAGTGGTGGGAGCTAAAGACTTAGATTCAGGTCCTGACTCTGCCCCGGCCCTTAGCTAAAGACTTAGATTCAGGTCCT
>NW_027551569.1:8831311-8864696 GCF_008692635.1 Crocuta crocuta
ACACGGGGGCCGGGGTGGGGGGGAAGGGGGGGAAGACCAAAGACTGCAAGAGCCCTGGGGTGGGAGGAAAGGTGAAGCAGAGCCCAGCTGCATTGTTTTGTTTAGTTGCTATTGTTTGCTTTGAATCAGTGCTGAGATTGAAATAGCCCCATGTTACAGATAAAGATACTGAAACTCTAAAAGGTTAAGTGACTAGCTCAAGTACAGAGCTAGGATTTGAACCCGGAACTGTGTGACCCCCAAGCTCATGCTCTTCCCTGGCACCATGTTGCTTTGCATTGTCCTTGAGCTGGGGTTTCCAGGGGAGTTGGTGTTGCATGGCTGGGAGAAAAGAAGCCCTCAGTGTGTGGCCAGCAGATATGTTAGGGGTCTCCTCTCGAGTTCTGAGCTGAGTCATCCTAGTAGTAGATGACTTTGGAAACCATTTACTACCTCCACCATCAGTGATGGTAACGGCTGGGTCGCCCAGGGGCAATGGCTCGGATTTCTAACCTCACAGCCCGTGTACAACTTGCCTTCCATACCAGGAGGAAGGTCCTGTTCTGGCAAAGCTCTGGGGGCTGACTGAGCCCTTGTGCAGCCATAAGCAGCAAAGCTGTATGAAAGCAAGTTGCCCAGAAGATCCCTTTCAAGAGACTCTTGAATATCCTAAACCAAAAGCCTTCAGATCGTAGGCATGGCTAGAGGAAGCCAGGGAAAATTAGCACTTGTTTCTTTCTTTTTTCTTTTTTTTTTTTTTTTTATTTCTAGGAGAGAGAGAGAGAGAGAGAGACAGCGTGAGCAGGGGAGGGTCAGAGAGAGAGGGAGATACAGACTCCGAAATAGGCTCCAGGCTCTGAGCTGGCAGTCAGCACAGAGCCCGACGCGGGGCTTGAACCCACAAACCGCGAGATCATATGATCTGTGAAAGTCAGATCCTTAACCGACTAAACCACCCAGGCGCCCCAATTAGCACTTGTTTCAACATGGGTCCTGCAGGAGGAGAGAAGCTAGGATTACACAGTGGTGAAGACTTGACGTGGGTCTTAAATCAGTATCTCTGAAATACATATAGGAGAGACAACAGAAAGAATGCCATGGCAATATGGATACCCACTTGCGTGAAAGGCGGTAGCATGTTGTCCTCATGGAGACAGCTTTGGACGACCATCCTAGAATCATATGGATCTTAAATGAGAAGCCCTAACTTGGATTTCTTTGTCCTTCTAAACAGAGCAAGGGGACGCTTGTTTCTATGTAGCACAGCATTCAAATCATAAGAGAGTGTAAGAGCACACTCTCATTGGTCCTTACCCTGCAAAGCATCCGTATCAACATGTTCAATTTGACCGACCAAAGGGTGCAGTATTTTGATGCTGCTCAGTCCCTATTCTTTAGATAAGAGTAGTTTTGAAGACATCTTTGTGTGTTATTGCCTTTTATGTACCCAAATACCATGGGTATCAACTTAGACAAGTGTTTTCCTTTTCCTCTTCAAGGTCATGGGATTTGGTGCAAGAAATCTATGAAGCATCAACAAAAAAATTTTGGCATTTAGTTTTCTGGTGCGTTCTCTCCAGGAACTACTAGTCTGTGTGGTAATAAGCAGAACCAGATCACAAACAACGGATTTGTTCTTTTGGAAGATGCATCCCTCCCTCTGCTGTTCATCTTCCTAAAATAAAACCACCCACAGACTAAAATGAGTAACTCCTGGAGCAAGCAGTGCCATGGCATTCTTTATTAAAATATGTCTCGCATGGGAAGTCTACCAGGAAATGCCCTCCAATTGAGGATTAATATCAGGAAACTTGGTGCAGTCTTGTGATACAGGCACACAATGTCACCCACCTCCACCACTAGAGCAAAGAGGAACAGCCTTCACCAGGCTACAAAGGCTCCTATTTCTGAGTAATCTGGGACAAACATAAACGTGGACTCCATTGGGCTCTGGCTTTAAAACAAAGGAAATGTTAGAAGCCTTGCATGCCTTAATCAAGTTCCTTTTAAATATCTCAACTGAGATAATAATAGAAACTTTTATGTCAAGGCTTCTTGTCTGCTTAAGGGGTATAGACTTGCTGGTATATTTCTCATCTCTTTCATTACTGGTCCTCATTTTGGCCTTGAGGTTGCTCTTTGATCATTCCATGCATGGACGATGGCCAAGTAGGGTTTCAGTAACTTAGATTGAGGCTTACTTAACGGAAGGGGCCCTCCTATGTATCTGTACATTCCCAGAGCCTAGAACACCTGACTCTTAGTGGGTATTCCAAGTTTTGCTGAATTGGCATATTGTAGAAATTTAATTTAACTGGTATTTATTGATCACCTACTCTATATGTTCCCCAAGGTTGTTTGGCAAGATTTTTTAGAGTGGAAAGCCACGGGACAAATTGTCCTTCTTTCGTCTTCACAGGTGCAGCTGAGAGTATTCTAATTCTGGACTGAGTTATCAAGGAAATTTTTTAAAAACTGAACTGCACGCAGAGCATCACTTTAGTGCCATGGGGACTTATGAAAGGCAAAGAAGACCAGATTCTTACTCCCATCAAAGAACTTTCAAATCCAGAGGTGCTGGGAGGCCCAGAGGGGCCTCAGTAGGGCACTTCAGCAGCTGCCATAGGTCAGGAAGGCAGCAGGGCTTGGACGGCTTGGAAGCCAACACAGAAACCTGCAGAACTAGAGCCAAAGGCTGTGTTGGTCTGTGCAGTTCAACTGTCAGTTCATTTGAGGGACAGATTTCCAATCCAATTCAATCCAGTCCCAATGAAGTGTTTTCTTAGGCCTGTTTTGTTTTGTTTTGTTTGTAAAGAATGATGTGCTCATAGATAAGCTCTGCCTAATGGCAAAGAGACATCCGGGCCTCCTGCTTCCTTTGCAATTTCCCTCACTGTAGAACTTCATAGCCCACAGGTCAAGGCCTCCCAACTGGAATGGGTGAATGTTCAAGAAACAGATGGGCTGGAAGATGGGACACATAGTCGAGCAGATCTAGTGACAGTGCTGGGAATATCTGAGACGTTTTAAATTGAAGCCAGGCAGCCACTTGATGCCCAGCTCTCTCCTGCACCCTGTGGAGGCTCTGGAAAGAGGCGAACTCCCTAAGAGGAAGTCTTAGGTTCTCAGTACTTCCTGTGGTTTCATTTTCTCCTCCCAAAACCACCAGCAAAGCTTTAGATGACTACATGCCCTGAGATTCAGGCCTCTCTTGCTCCAGCCCTCCCCACCCACCACCCTCTGATACCCTCTTAGCTCAAAGCCTTCAGTGCTTTCTTACTGTCTTCAGGGTGACAATGTTTGAATTCCTCAGGATGACACTTGAGGCCCCCAGCATTTGGCTCCTACGTATCTTTTCTGCATTTCTCTCCTAAGAGAACTTCTTAGAAGAGCAGACATCTTGGGAAAATTCTTTCTTGATCTAGCTTGGAATGGTAAGACCTTGGGAATACTAGAGCCATTACTGTTTGTGAGTTCACACATGTAAATACATAGCACTTTTTACTTATTAAAAAATTTTTCAGGGGTGCCTGGGTGGCTCAGTCGGCTAAGTGTCTGGCTTCAGCTCAGGTCATGATCTCATGGTTCGTGGGTTCGAGCCCCGCGTCAGGCTCTGTGCTGACAGCCAGCTCAGAGCCTGGAGCCTGTTTCGGAGTCTGTGTCTCCCTCTCTCTCTGACCCTCCCCTGCTCACACTATCTCTCTCTCTTTCTCTCTCAGAAATAAAGAACACATTAAAAAAAATTTTTTTTCAGGGCCATTAGCTTATCTAATTTCCCCAAAATCTTCAGAGGGCTATACAAAAGACATCGCCTCCATTTTATAGGTGAGAATACCAAGGCATACAAGGTCAAGATCCTTGCCTGAGATCACACAGCAGGTGAGTGGCAGTGTAGGCCCTCTGATGCCCATGGTTGAGAAGAGGGGATTCAATCTTTAGTGTAAAGAACGGAGTCCTTTAAAAAAAATCATGGCCCATTTTCTTTTTTTTTCCTTCTCCCCTTACAAAGCTGAATCTATGAAATTGGAACAACACAGCAAACAGCTGAGAGCTATGGTCACAGCCCACAGACCTTTATGGAAGATTTGGTCTTGGCCCAAATTTTCAAAAAAGCCAAATGGATCAGCAAAACACAAGTTGCAAATGCAGGGCCCATGCTGACGGGGTGTCTTGTGAAATATTTCCACAGGAAGCAAACACAGGCAATTAACTTTGCTATAACAATGCATGTGGTCAGATAAAAAACAAAATCCTCAAAGAGTGCCTGCACCCCACCCCCAATCCCCATTTCAAAGGAATCCATGAATCTGGCTGAGCCTTTAATCTGGCTACTGACCCCTAAATAGTAGGGCACATGCTCACACTCCATTGGCATATTGGCGTTCTAACCCCTGTAGGGTACTTCTGAGAACCCTTGAGGCCAGATGAGGAAGCCACTCAGAGATCCTGATCCCAACAAGGGAGAATTTCAAAGGGCTTGGGTGTCATCATTCCCACTTTGCAGATGGGCAAAATGAGGAAAGCAGGCTTAAAAGACTTAAATGTCTAGACATTTACAATCCTAGACACAGCACATGGCAGAAGCAGGATCAGAGCCTGCTTCCCGGCCGGACCCTTCTTGAGAGACCAGAGTTTTCTGAGCTCTCAGCATGATACTTGGGGCCCTGAGCACTAACAATCGGGGGACCGTGTGATCTGAGCTGCAGACACTTGGCCAACAAGTTGGGAGATCTGAGTGCAAGTCCTGGCTGGTCATGGGCTGCTAAGGATTTTAACCTCTTTTCCTTACCTAGAAACTTCTGCATCGCACCTGTGTAGCTGGTGAAGGCAGCAGCGCTGACCAGGAAGGGTAAGCAGTGTGAGCATCGTGCGACTGGCTGACTTCTCCTCGGTGGGTCGGCTCTCTGACCTCCAACCCCCAATGGGAAACATTTGCAGGTTGGTTTATTGTGCTACAGATCCCATCTGACCTTCCCTCTCAAAGAAACAGAAGATTAACTGTTCCCAACCTTCTATTTTCTACCTTTCTGGGTCTCTTGAAGTCTTTCAATGATTTTCATGATATAGTGTGTAGCACAGGGGTCTCAGACTACAGTGTGTGGCTCACATCTGGCCTGCTATTTCTTTATGTGCTGTGAGCTAAGAATGGTCTTCACCTTTTTAAGTGGTTGAAAAAAATAAAAAGAATATTTCTTGAAAAACTATATGAAATTGAACTTTCAGTGTCCATAAGTAAGGTTTTTAGAACACAGCCAAACCCATTCCTTCATGCTGTTTACACTGTAATGTTGTTACAGTATAGCTGTTTTTTATCTCAGAGTTGAGTAGTAGTGACGGCAGAACATATGACCCACAAAGCCTAAAACTTATCCTGTCTGGCCCTTTACAGTTTACAGAGAAGTTTAGTTTTTTTTTTTTAACCAACCCCTGGTTTAGCATAAAAGGCAGGCTACAGAATCACTCTATTTGCATAATCACCTAATACACACTAAAATGCGGCTAAAATCACATGCAATTATTTGAATTGTTTCCCACCAAACATGTTCAGCATAAAAGTATAACATACATTTAAAAAATTAGGAAAATAACATTGTAAGTATTTATCCTGTCTTACTGTGGGCCAGATCATTTTTCTTGTTGACGTGCTTCATTTCCCCTGGTCCTCTTCCCACCCCCATGCATAGGGATCACTCTACCTCTGTTCTCCAGAGGAGGAAAGGGAGGCTCAGGGAGTTTAAGTATTGCCCAAGGTCACACTGCTAGTTAGAAGCACATTGCATGTTTATGGTGGAAATACACTTAAGAAACAAAAGGAGAACAGGTTGAAACAAGTTTGTTGAGGAAGAGTGTTTTATTTGAATTCATAGGAGACCAATTCTAACAGATAATAAAGAACTTAGAGAGGCTTTGAGCAGCCTGGTGTCTAGTCTTACCTCAACAGTGGGGTATAATGTGTGTAGAAGTACCTGAAAAATGGCAGAGCATTGTACTAATGAAGGCTGTGTATTCAGAAATTGGTCAAGGCACAGCCTGCGGACTTCCTAATATTTCCCATCAAATCTTTTTTACATTAAAAACAACATAAATGTCAAGAAGTGAGGACTGGTTGGCTAAACTATGGTGCTTCCACGCAATGGAATACTATGTAGCAATTAAAAAACCAGGTGATAATCATATTGTTGCTGGTAGTGTTGACACTGGGTTCTGAGACTGCTCTCTGGTAATGGAGGATAAAGTTAATGAGTAATGACGTGAAGTACGAATGCTACCATCCTTGGCATCCTTGAGAACCAGGATTCCCAGCATAGAGAAAGGAGGCACAAATATAAAAAGAAAAGGTTAAATAAAATCCCCTATAATTTTCACTTTGAATAGAAAGTATCGGTATGAACTTATGATGTATTTTTTCACAAACAACAACCACTAATTTCCTAGCTCTATCCTCTGAAAAGACCTAGAAATGATGACCAACCCAGGAATCATGAGCACCGTCAAGTGCCCAGATTATGGTCTCTAAAAACCATTTCCCAATAAGAGAAATTAGGGGTCCTTGGAGAAATGGCTGATTCCAAGTCTGAGGAAAGGCCTGGAATATCTTAGCTTCCTTGCTATTTATTTGGATGACATCAAAGACTATGAGGATCGTGTTAAAGGGAGCCACTGGCTAGAGATACCACAATCTAAGCATCAATAAAAATAATAAACAAAATGGACTAAAACACATAAAACATGTTTAAACTTATGAGTTTACAAAGATACTAAAAACAAAACAAAAAGTCCTAACTGGTCACCAGTAGAAGATGATAGAGAACACTCATTATTTTTTTTATTTTTAAAAATTCTTTTTTTAATGTTTTATTTATTTCTGAGAGCGAGCGAGCGAGCGAGCAGGGGAGGGTCAGAGAGAGAGGAAGACATAGAATTTGAGACAGGCTCTACACTCTGAGCTGTCAGCACAGAGCCTGATGCAGGGCTTGAACCCACGAACCGTGAGATCATGACCTGAGTGGAAGTTGGACGCTTAACCGACTGAGCCACCCAGGTGCCCCGACCACTCATAATTTTGAAAACTAAAAAATAAAGGGAAAGAATCACCTATCCCATCTTTCCTATATAAATTCTATTATAAGATAATCTAATAGTAGATGTATTTGATTATTTGTGTTTCAGCTAATAAATGAAGAAAATTATAGGATTAGAATATCATGTAACCCCTAATTAACTCATGAGTCTAAGCAATAAATATCAATAGCTGCTAAAATCACAAAAAGAGAGAAAACTAGACCTTAAGTGTCTTCTGACAAGAGAGCACAACATACTTTAGGAAGTAGTTTTGCCACAAGAATCAAATGTAAATCCAATTAAATACCTAAATTAAACTACTAATTTATGGGAATACAGAGAGTAGAAGAACATGTTAAATAGCACCACTGGGCTGAAAAAAAGAAATCCAGACTGTGGGAATCTCTACAGGACAAAGAATACAATTTCTTCATGAAATAAATTCTAAGAGGGCAGTGAGGGGAGAAATAAGGATATAAAAGAAACCTGTGAATTAAAAGGCACTTGAAAGACATGTCAATCTACTGCAGTGTGTGGGCCTAATTTGGATTTTGATTTTAAATTAAAGGTTAAAGTGGCATTTATGCAACTGCTATAAACTTGAATACTTGCTTGACATTTAATGATACAAAGAGAATGTTGCTAATTTTTAAGGTGTGATAATGGTGTTAGTAATGTTATATACCTAGCTATTCACAGAGGAAATGATGTAATGTCTCAGATTTACTTTAAAAATAACCCAAAGGCAGCTGAAAAAGTAGGTGTGGACACAAATAAAATAAGATCAGTCCTGTATTGATGATTGCTCAGGCTGGATGAGAATCCATAATGGTTTGCTGTTCTCCTCTTTCCACTTTTCCACATGTTTCCATGTTTCCATAATACAAGATTAAAATAAAGCCTTCCTAATGTCATGCTTAGAGTGATAACAGTAGACAGGGTGCCTCATGGTTCTGACAAGTATTCTTAGTCTTGTATTTCATGAATAATGGAGAGTTGGGTTGTATGTTTCAGATCATTCATCTAAGGAGCTTCTCTATCATCCAAGGAAGTTCTCCATCACTTGAGGAGCTTCTCAATCACCCAAGGAGTTTCTCCATCACCCATGGAACTTCTCCATCATCCATGGAGCTTTTACCTAACCTTAGGAGCATCTTTATCACCCAAGGAGCTTCTCCATCACCCAAGGAGCTTCTCCATCACCCATGGAGCTTTTACCTAATCTGAGGAGCGTCTCTATCACCCAAGGAGCATCTCTATCACCCAAGAAGCTTCTCCATCACCCAAGGAGCTCCTCCATCACCCAAGGAGCTTCTCCATCACCCATGGAGCTTCTCCATCATCCAAGGAACTTCTCTATCACCCATGGAGTTTTTCCATCACCCATGGAGCTTCTCCAGCACTCTCCTTACCAGGATACATCAATATGTGCTTGAAAGCATATATGCATACACATAAAAAAAGACTTATCATGACCTAAATATTTTGCTTTGAAGCTGCAAAGGGTGTGAGAGACTGGAGCTTTCATAAAACAACAACATTGGACCAAATTTGCCTGGGACCAGCATTTAATGGAGCTTCTGGTCAGGGGAAGATAAAGACAGTTACAGTTTGAGCTTGGGAGGTGATTCCATTCTGAAATTCTGAGCAAATAACCAGGCAAATCTGGATGACAAGGGACACTGGTTCTGTTCCCATGCTATTATTTGCATTCGTGCCACTGAGTTTCCTAAATTAGATAATAATGTAGAAAGCACATGTAGGAATAATGTAGGAAAGCAAACTATGCAAATTCTCTATTTGGAGACCCCACAGGTGAGAGAAGTGAAGAGGGTTGAGGAGACAAGAGTGAAACCATAAGCCCCATCACTGGGTGTAGGATGGATGAGAGGGAATCACAGTTAAGGGCCAGGAAGTAGAAAACTGACTGGATGCTTATCTTTAGAAACAGTACCTCCCAGCCTTCAAGGTAAAGCTTGCTGTTTAGAATGGCTTATGTGGCTTCTGTTTCTTTTGCCAGCCTC
This sequence comes from Crocuta crocuta, assembly GCF_008692635.1. Classification (NCBI taxonomy): domain Eukaryota; kingdom Metazoa; phylum Chordata; class Mammalia; order Carnivora; family Hyaenidae; genus Crocuta; species Crocuta crocuta. The sequence continues at coordinate 8,840,377 of NW_027551569.1, forward strand.
CCAAGCATCAGTGCTCAATTGTGCCATCCAGGGTTCAGAGTCCTTTCCAATGGTTTCCTTAGACCCGGGAGCTCACCCCTTTGAGGCACTTCTTACATTGGTAAAATTCCCCATTTTCTTGTCCTTCTCCCCAACTAGTCTGTTATTTCCCTGGGGACAGAAGCTTCTGTCCTTCTTTATAGTATCCTATCACATAGCACAGGGCCTGGCATGCAGAGGTGCTCCCCAAATAGTAACTGCAGGGTTGGAAATCACTATGGGAAGCAGTGTAGGGTGGTGGTATGACTGTGGGCTTCACAGTTAGATGTGAGCTTGACTCACAGCCCTGGCGGCTCACTATACCCACTTTAATGATGCTGTGTTATGGTTTCCAGATTCCCCTACTGACTTACTATAGAACTTAAGATTTTATAAAAACACTGAGATTCACCTGGATAAGGTAACACATATAATTAAATGTCTATCTCTATGTAACGTAACTAATCTAAGAAGACAATCCTAGGAAGATTTCACTACACACCTACCTGCAGTGGTTTCCACAGATGGCCTTACAAACAATACAACCTGAAATTCTAGCTACCCTCAATCCCTTGGGCCTATATTAAAGGGTATGGTGGTGGAACGGACAAAGGAACATCTTTTGAGTAGAAACCATTCAAGCAGAGAAACAAACCTGGGCATCTTCGAATGTGTATCTCCCTCCATCTTTGACATTTTGACTGGTTATCTCGTAGCTGTGAGAATCCAGGTTGATTGCACTTGGTGCCCCCGGAGCCAAAAATTCTTGCCAGATTTCTTCCACCCTCTTGGCCACGTCCTGTAGAGGTTGTTTCTTGAGATCTTGGACAGCCAACCAGAACCTGAAGTGGGAGCATAAAGAAAGTCAGTTCCAGGGGGCTCAGCGTCTGGACTTTGCTGGACATGGTCCCAGAACTGACATCCCATGAAACTCATTCTGCTGCATCACTCAGCCTCCCCGCTGCCACTACCTAGGTAACAAAGACAATGGGGATGCTGAAAATTCAAAGGGTCCTCACTTATTGTGGAGAACAGAAAGGAAATGCACATTAGAAAATCATTGTGCTTCTGGTTACCAAAAAGAGGTTTCTTTCCCTTTATATCAAGGTTTCTCAACCTCAGCACTATTTCCATTTTGGGCTCAATAATTCTTTGTGGTGGGGCTTCCCTGTGCATTGTAGGATGTTCAGCGGCAACCTTGGCCTCTACCCACCAGATGCCAGTGGTACCCCAAATTGTGACCATCAAAAATGTTTCCATATATTGCCAAACATCCCCTGGGAGGTTAAGTCACCCTTGGCTGAGAGCCAGCGCTCTATATAGGTGCCCTGACACAGACAAGGTGGCTTCCCTTGTCATGTCTGGTTGGGATCAGTTGGCAGCATCAAAAGGAAGGAAATCACAGAGGCAGGTAGAATCTTAGGATCATAAAGAATATCTGAGCTGGAAGGATCCAGCTATTCATGTTACAGATGGAAAAAGAGCCGATTTGCAAGGTCATTGTCCAGCATGGTGTTTAGCATTTTGTAGGTGCTCAGTAAATGGCTGTTGGATTGAAGATGGGCTCATCAGAAACAAAGTGGAAGAGGCATACACGGGGAACCTCTATGCCAAAAGATTTTCCAGGGAGCGCTGGAGAAAAAAGCCTCTTGCTCGCTTCCGTGTGTGCCTTTCATGAATTTCTTAGCATCAGCATGGCAGCGGCCTTTGGAAGAGCTGGGTGTGAGCTCTTTTCTGCTGAGAGTCGTAGCAAACAGGACTAAGCTTGGACAACAGTTCTGGGTTGTGAAGATGGTTTCCAAGGCGGCCCGGGGGAGGGCTTGCAGCAGGACCCAGATCTGGGTGGCACACTTTGTGCCTTGTGAACAAGACAGGCCAGTTTCCCCATCAGTGAGACATGAAGACAGGCCCCGGGCTATGTCATTCTCACAGCCACAGGATTCACAGGTACTCAAGTCAATGAAAGGACAGAGACAAGAGAAGCTGAACTACGGCCTGGTGGAAAGTGCATTCAATCTGTCATCGAATTGCACCCAAAGTAAGACGTACTTGTTTTTTCCTTTTTTTTTTTTTTTTAAAGGTTAAGCATGTTTTTCTGGTGCTGTTCATAGAATTGTCTTTGGAGCCAAGTGCATGGCCCAAAGGCACCACTCAGTGGCCAACTGTGGAACTACAGCTCCATTTCCACAAGGAGAGGTGCGTGCAAGGGGCAGAGTGGACTCCCACTCTTCCCCTGTGTTGCCATTTGGGATTCTAATAGTTTCTTTAAAGAAAACCCTCATGGTTCCTCTGTTGGTCCTGAAGAGCGAGAGGCAGGGAAGGCGACTTAGTGACCTCAGTTGACCAGAAGATCAGAAAACACAGTTCTGTCATCTTGACTATGCTGCTGTCTTGGAATTGTGCCTTTCTAGGCATCTCTTTCCTCATCTGTAAAATGGGTATGAAGTGGGTGGCAAGATATGTGATGTGGATCTGAAGAACTTCCCATCTGGTGCGACTGAAATGCTTTCAGGTCCCGGGGGTGGGAGCCGTGGAGGGGTCAGAGTGTTAGGCATAGTTTCAGGGCGGGGCTTTCTCCTTGGGGAGGCCAGGCAGAGGCTGCAAGGGGCTCTTGCTGCTGCTATCTGTCATTACTTGGCCCTCCACACTGGCTGCCTTTCTTTCTGCCACAGTTCTGTAGCTCATGTCCTCTGGCTACTGGGGAGGGAACAGTAAGTGTTTTCTGAGCAGAGGGCAAAGGGGTAGAGGGAGAGTTTTAGCGGAACTGCAAACCTGCTTGGATATTCAGGGGGCCCCGGAGACCCTGTGCAGGGGGGCGAGGCTCTTCTACTTCCCAGCCCCTGTGGCTCAGGTTCCTTAGGCATCTCCATCCCACCCTCTAGGACTGCCATGCAATGAAGGACGTGGCTGCAACACTTACAGATGAACATGGCCATCTGATGACGACAGCGCTTCTAGGCTTTCTTTGTCTGGAGGGCAGTGTTGGATGGATGGGTGAGATTTAGGAAACCCAGCTCTGAAGAAGGAGGCTGGTGTGGGTTTTTCAAAGGACTGGAAGGAGGGCTGGTGGGCAACTCACCAGTCGGTGAATCTTTTTGCAGTCGCGTGCTGGGGCTGACAGAAGGGCCCTCCCACTGTGGGGATGAGCACTGGGTGTTATATGGAAACCAACTTGACCATAAACTATTTGTGAAAAAAAAAAAAAAAAAAAGAAGAAGAAGAAGAAGGGCCCTCCCCTCCCTCAGGGAGTTGCCTCTCGGGTGAGTCCCCAGGCTGGAGACGGCTTCTCTGGGCCAGCATCGTCCCCAGCCCTACCAGACCCCGACCCTGCAATTTCTTACACAAATGGATGGTACCCAGGCAATTTGCTCAATGTCATGTGGGGCATCACCTTCTGTCACCTTCTGTCCCTTGCTCCAATCTGCTCTGAGGAAGGGCTCTCAAGCTCCGGGAAGGCCCTGAGGACCCAGCAGCTTCTGAGCTCTGCAGGCTCCTGTGGTTCCTGGGGCCTCAGGGCCCCTCTGGCAGGATGATTTGGGAGCCACATTAATGCACATCTCTTAGCTGCATATAGAGAAAGTCTAAGGTGGATATAAATGGAGATTTCAGAATCAAATATAACCAACTTTGACACAAACAATTAAAAGGCTCCCTTTTTCATAAACCAAGATTTTTTTTTTTTTAAGTATGAGAAGAAACAGGTCTGCTAGGTGAGGAGGAGGAGGAGATGACATTCCTTAGACAGCAGCATTCCTTCCCTGCTCTCACAGGGACCCTCTCAGCCTTCTGTCTGCTCTGGAGGTGACCTGCCTTATCCTTCTCAGGTGACAGCAAAAGTGCTGTCACAACAGCATCCCGACATCCATTCGTGTTTACCATCGCCGGCTCCGAAGAACCTTTGTGTCGATTTGAAATTCAGAACAGGCTCCGGTTTGCGTTTGCCATCTGTGAGCCCACAGGCCTGGGGCCCCGGCTGCCCGGCCACACTCTCCTCGCCAGAGCCACCGAGCTCCCCGCCACACGCCTATTGCGGAGGCGAGGCCCACGGAGTCTCCGCGGCTTCCTCCTTATCAAAAGCCCGCAGGTAGTGCTCCCTGTGGAGGACGCCAGCAGGGAGCGAGAGGCCGGCAGTGGCAGCAGATCTGCCCATCCCGCACTAAGCCTCTACGGCTTGCAGCAGAAGGGCTGTCATGACTGGCAGGCCACAAGGACGTGCTGGTATCAGGGAGCCCATCTGTCCTGCTCCGCTGGAGTCGTCAGAGCCTGGGGAGGCAGCCTGTGTGCCGGCATGTGATCCGTGTCGATGGCTCAGGAATGCAGGCCAGACACCGGCCTTTGTGAGGAGGCAGCCCGGGCTCGGCGGCGCCCCAGGGCCTGGTGGCCGTGGGGGGGGGACTTGGGGGCAGGGCTGGCCCAGGTGGCCGCCTCTGTCTCCAGGACTGTGGTGCTGGCGGGGAGTGGGGTTTTCTCCTCGAGGCTGGCTGGAAGCGGGAACACACGCGGCTGTCAGCATTCTCCCATCTTGCCAGGGTGTCTGGGCAGCCCCTCGCTTCTTAGTTTACTTATTTTTTTTTGGTCATAAACTAGGATTCTCACAGCTTAGAAAAATCCAGCTTTTAGTTTGTTCTCAGAGAAAAGCAAACTCTAAGCTGAAGGAAGGCTTTCTGTGCCCCCTGCTGGCCAACAGAGACTCAGGAACAATGGATGCAACTTGACTTGGTTCCCCCATTGGGGAGAGGTCCTCCGGGGCCCACAAACGGCCACGGCCACCAGCACCACAGCAGCCGAGTTACGTTCACTGGGCAGTGGCTGAAGTGCCACAGACCGTCATGGCGATGTGTGAGTCACCTCTGTTCCGATTAATCATGTGTTTGGTTAGTGGTGAGTCCCGCCGGGCCTCGCGAAGCTTCCCAGTTCCTCCCAGGACCTGGGGCAATGACTGGAGATGGGAGCTCTCCAGGCAAACCTGGAGACTCCCCCTGTGCTCTCTTTAATTGCTTCTCCCTTCAGCTGACACTGTGTGGAACGGGGATAATCAATCTGCAGGTTAGAAGAACAACCACGTTCTCTCAGGAGACGTTACAGCTCATAAAAAATGTACGGGGAATGCTCTTTGCTGTGGGTTTTGATTTTTAACTCATGCCCTGCCATGCAGCAGAGGGTGTCAAGCCAGGGAGGACACAGGTTTGTGAAGGGGAGACAGCGAGAGGGCAGAGGTAGCTGAGGGGCTCCTGTTGCCAACCTGGGAAAATGCACGGAGAAGGGAGAAAGACGAAGTCAGATAATGCACTCGAAGTCCTTGCTTCAGGGCCTTGAGGCTCTGGTCTCGTGAATGGGAGCCCACGTGCATTCGACAGGCCCTGAGCAAACAGCTGTCTCCAGGGGCCCACCCTGTCCAAAGGGAGCCCCAGGCTTCATGCAGGGTGCCCCAGAGAGGGCACATTCCCACTCTGTGCTGGCTGCAGCAAAATGCACTGGCCATGCCCGCTCCAGGCCCTGAAGATGATGCCCTTATCTCATCTCATGGGCTCACACACACACACACACAAAAGATATGAGGGGACTTGAACTGACATTGTATTATCACAGACATCTTTCCTTAAAGCATCCAGGGTGATGCTGTGAGAGTGATTTATATGTCTCTTTGGGGTTCTTCTGTTCGGCACCCTGAAGCTGTTACAGATGCAACCACTTGGCTACGTAACTGGCACTCTAGGTGCTGTGCAAAAGTGTTGGGATCTAAGCACCCCTTTAGCTAGAGATACGCAAGGGAGCACAGGAAGACAAAATGGAGATGCCCTTTGCAGTATATCCAGTTGAGTTCTGGTTGGTCTCTTTGCCTTGCAGCCTCTGATGCCAGTTGCCCGGGCTGTTGTTCAATCCTGGGGAGAAGAGATGACCCTCCCAGTGTGGCCAACACAACGGGCTGGCAGGATCCCTGAGTTGTGCCTCACATACAGCTCCAGGGGGCGCCATTCCCAGGGCTGGGGGTGCATCTGCAGGGTGCCATGGCTGCCTGGATCGCTCTGAGTCCTTGGGCCCTGGGTCATGGTGGGCGCCAAGCCAATATCTGTGGCCCGAGGAAGGAACACAAAGGGGAGGGGAGAAACCACCTGGTTATGGATGATGGAAGAGTTCTAAGTAGTTGTGTGATTTCAAACTGAACTTCCCCCCATACATCCAATTATGCTGAATATCATAAAAGTGGAACTTGGGCCTCCACAGAGGATTTTATAAGCTCTTGGGCTGTACTTTTTATCTCCGGCTGTTCTATTTTCTTTATCCTCTCTCCTGTCATGGATCAGAGGGGACCTTCTTTAAGTGTGGATTTATGCATTCATGCTGGGGGCTCAGATTAGTCACTGACACACTCACAAGGGCGCCCACACAGTCTTTCACCTAAGGTCGAATGCAGCCTCCTGGCACGGGAGGAAGGCGCTGGCGGAGGCGCGGGAGGTAACAGCAGGATGAGGTGCTGAGCGCCTGCCAGGGACACACTCCTCCATGCACTCTTGGCCTTAAATGTAATGCATTTTCGTTACACTGGTCCGAACCAATGTGTGGCTCTGGCTACACTCAGCCTGGGCAGGAGGTGCTGAGCCAGCAGATGTTCCCGCTCAAAACGGCCAGGACCCTGTGGTTGTTCTTCAAAGTCTCTGTAATGGTGCGGGTGGCAGAGGGTTATAAGGCCACTAATGGGCTGAGAAACAGTCAGGTAAAGGAGGCTTCTATACCATTTTATGTCAGGGGGCTGTGTGGGACAGAGATGAGAAAGAGAAATGGTCTCCCAGGGGCGGCTCATGGGGACCAAGCTCATGGGTCATAGGTCTTGGGGCTGAGCTGGGGGCGCAGAGAGGCTGTCTGAGTGCATCTGTTGGCCATCAAGGGTGTGGCTTCCTAATCAGGATCGACCTCCATGCATGGCCTGGGAACTGCTCTCAACAACACCCTAATGAGGAGTTTTAGAATCAAGCCTTCTGTTACCAATGCTTGATTTGGAATCGAAGCAAATCTCTGAGGTGTGTTTAGAATAAAACCTCAGGGGCACCCGGGTGGCTCAGTAGGTTAAGCATCTGACTTCGGCTCAGGTCGTGATCTCACGGTTTGTGGGTTTGAGCCCCATATTGGGCTCTGTGCTGACTGACAGCTCAGACCTTGGAGCCTGTTTCAGATTCTGTATCTCCCTCTCTCTCTCTGACCCTCCTCTGCTCATGCTGTCTCTGTCTCTCTCTCAGAAATAAAAAAAAAAAAAAAATTAAAAACATTTAGAATAATACCTCAGTATAAGGAAAGAAATCTTCTGTCCTGACCTAGTATCGGATATACAGCCTTATCTGGTTTTACAATAGGCACATGGCTGACTAGAAAGGCATAGATGCATAAGGTTAACTGGGGTCTACACATCCTCCTGGGATGGTGTGATGTAGGAGACCCCCACCCCGCCCCACCTTTGCTCATTGGGTCTTCCTGCTGAGAATACTCTCCTTCCTTCTTTTTTGTCTATCGGTATCCTGTGTTCTTCAAAGACCAGCTTATGAGTGGCCTACTCTGGCTTACATTCATCCCTCCCTTTTTAAAAACACTTCCCAAACAGTTCTTAGTGTTTTCACTCATTTATATTCATTTAATGATTTAATAGTTTCTTGAGTTTTTTCCTCAAGGGCCTACATGATCATTGTAGGCAAAGATCATGCATCTTGACTTTTCTGCATCCCTCAGCAGATCTTACAAGGGCTTGACACAGCATAGGTGTGTGATAAATACCGCTTGATTGATGTGTGGGACTGATAAGGTCTCTACTGCCAAATAAATAACACGGACTTTGCACATTAACACTGGAGCGGGGAGTCCTTTGCCCACAGTAGTTTTCTGACTTTTTAAAGAATATTTAAAAAATCAATAAAATCCCCTTTCTGAAAAAAAAAAAAAAAACAAAAAACCAAAACATTGGAAGATGGGAGTTAACCCAGCATATATATATATAAAAAAAAAACCTGGTGCCAAGAAACCCCCCCGAGATTTCTATCTGAGAAGTCACCAGTTTGCTAATATCACTAAGAGGTCTGACACCAGTCACCTTTTCCATAGCCTTCTATGTCTACATCTTATACAACAGAAGCCTGAATAAACCACACATTCCCAAACTTTTCATGAAACAGACCCTTTCCCGTTGAATGCTCTCCCTTTCTCCCCTCTCTCAATGGACCTCATGTTTTGAAAGTTTTGGTTTTTTTCCTCTACTGAACAGTAATTATTAATACATCAATACATTTCCCCTCGTCTTGATTAGCTGGAGACCAATGGAAACGATCAGATGTTCTCACTGGCAGCAGGTGACCAGAGCAAACACTACATGAAGTTGATAGAATTCCCCCCAAAAGGAAAGGCATATTTTAATTAGCTTTTACAGATATGTCTCCAGGTATTGAATGGTATTTACTTTGGCTTTTTGAAATTCTGAAATGAGCTCAGGGATGCCTCTTTTATTGCCCGGTTAGCTTGTCAAGTACTCAGGACCCCAGACTGAGAAGTTTTGAAGGAGAGGGTCTCTGAGCTGTCTTTCCACTCTGAAGCTCCATGGTTTTATGGTTTTAGTTAATGCACGGTGTCATCCAACCCATTTGATCATTTGCTTATTATTGCAGACATGTTTCCAATAACTTGAACAAATGTTTGGACTTAAAGAACAAAATGTTGGTTAGGGTAAGTGCTACCATGGTGATCCCAAAGTTGCACCTCACGTTTGTCCTTCACTTCAACCTTAGCCAGATTAGCTGGAATTTGAGTTTGAACAATCACATTACATTGAGAAAGGGAGGCAGAAAGAGAGACCGATCGTGCAAATTTCCTTGTACACACTCTGCACACTACTTTGAGAGAGTTACCTGAGGTTTTCTGAACTGAATTCAGACTCCAGGAATCTTAGGAACTGGTCCCGCCCCACCTGGTCCTTCAATACCTCGTCGAAAGAGAAGCCCCATCTCTTGACTCGCTGCTGGCTGGGTTCCTTGCTTTTGGGGAGAATAAAGGTTTAAAAGATGATCAATTCCAGGCAAAAACCTGTGTCCTATTCCCACTGACAACTCAAATCTATTTTGCTGCCACATGCCAAAGGGCAATGTTTCAAATTTAAGTGATAGATTCTATAAAACCTGCACAAGGTCCAGGTGCAGACTTTTACACATCGGCCAACAGTAGAATGTCTCTTGAGAGAAGGCATTTGAAAGGGGCAACATTTAGGTGAGGCTCAGGATACCGGCCAAGTGGCTGATGTCTGGAGGAAATAAAACAACCTCCATTTATTTGGCTTCACTGGACCACTGCTGTCAGTTATAGCCTGACTCTCAGCTCCACCATTTTTAGTCTTATTTAGATCCAAGTGACATATAATTGGTCAGAAATGACCAAGGATAAACCTTAGTCACTTACTTGGAAACAGAATGTTGCCTTCATTTAACAACTGTCTGCTTAGTGTTTTTGATGTTCTAGGCATTGTTCCAAGCACCTTCACTCTGTTAACTCATGGAGTCCTCACAACTGCTCTGTGAAAAATGTACTGGTACTTTCCCCATTATACAGATAGAAGAACTGAGGTCTAGGGGGCATTTGCCCAGGGACACGCTAGGAAGTGACGGAGTCAAGACGAGTCCAGACCCCATGGCTCCAGAGTGCAGCTGTGCTGATTCACACCCACGTAACCCTCCTCAAACCACATGACCTTCCTCAGACCATTTCCTTCAGCTCTGTCTTTCCATTTGCAGTTCACTTGTGTATTTATTCCCCTGACCCTCCAGGCAGCAATAGGGTCCTAGTTCACAAGCGGCACACTCTAACCGCCCATGCAAGGAGTGGTCTGTGGACCAGCAGTGGAATCTCAGGCCACACCTCAGACTTGTGGATTCGGAATCCACAGCCCAACAAGATCCCTTGGTGATTTAAGTGCTCATTAAACTTTGAGGAGCAGGGCACCTGGGTGGTTTCCTCAGCTGAGTGTCTGACTTCAGCTCAGGTCATGATCTTGCCATTCATGAGTTCAAGCCCTGCATTGGGCTCGCTGCTGTGGGCTCAGAACCTGCTACAGATCCCCTGTCCCTGCCTCCCTCTTTCTGCCTCTCCCTTGCTCACACACACTCTCTCTCTCAAAAATAAAAATTAAAAAACCGAAACTTTGAGGAGCATTGGTCTGGCATTACTTATTATCCCACTTTTAAAAAACAGACACATACCTTTTATTATCTCTAAAAGGCATTAAGTGAATAAAACCATGGAGTTGATATTTTCTCTATATTTATCATAGAAAATTACACTTAGTGAAAAGGGAGAAGAGTGTGTGTGTGTGTTGAAAGGTTTGGAAAAACAAATAGCTCTAGCCCAGTGTTGCCCGACAGAACTTTCTGCTATGATAAGAGTACTCCGTATCTGTTCCCTCTACATAGTAGCCAATAGACACATGTGGTTATTGAACACTTGAAATATGACTAGTGCGATGGAGGAACTGGATTTTAAATTGTATTTAACTTTAAATCATTAAAGTTTACACCTCAGGGGTCACATGTAGCTATGACTACTGTATTGGAAGGCAGACCTTTGGACTGACGTGATTCAAGCCCAACTTCTTCTATTTCTTCTATTTCTTCTTCTATTTCTGCACAGCTAGGCATAATCAGCAGCAGCAGCAGCATCCTCTAACTCTGAGATTGTGTCTGGGGGTTGGGGAGAATCTTGTGAACAACTCTGAACCGCCAGGCTTAGCCCAGCAGGGTCACGGGGAAGGCCACACCCATCAGGTCAAGCACGGGGACTTCTGTGAAACATGTCTTCCAAAGTTCCAGGGCGGGCCTTTTACAACAAGACAAGAAGATGGATCCTGGAATCTCCCAAACTCAAGCCACAGAACTCAACACACTTGATAGCTTTCCAGGGGACGGAAACTACTGTTTATGGAGAAGTCCCCCCTGAGATTGAGGATAGCAGCAAATGTGAGCCCCAGAGAACCATGGCATATTGTCTCGTTCTGCCAGGGTCACGCTGTGGGCTGGAGTGGGCTCGACCATTTGTTCTTTGCCAGCCAAGCTTGTAGGGCTCTGTAGGGATGGTGCTGGTGGAAGCTTCACCTTGATGGAAAGCTGTGTCCAGAGCTAGGTGTTAGAAAGTCACTCCGTTTTTGTAGTGACTGCCTCATGTATGCACGCAACTAGTGTCACCACTTTCTGGTACCCAAGCAGTGGGTCCACATTCATCCTACCAGGTTACTTGGTGGTATCAGGGATGGGAGAAAGGTCATTTTCGGGACAGGCTAGAAAGCTTGAGCTGTCACGCTAGATGCAGAATCAGAGACATAGGACAGAGATCGGGACATCCAGAAAGCTGCAACGTCAGACTTCAGCATAAGGTGGTCCGTAGAGACAGGGCACCCTGATGTCCTAGTTTCCTAGGATGGCCATGAGAAAGTACCAACCAACTGGATCCTTTAAAATAGCAGAAATGTATTGTCTCATAATTCTGGAGGCTCGGAGTCTAAAATCAAAGGTGTTGGCAAGCTCTCTCTGAAGGCTCTAGAGGAGAATTTTGTTTTATGCCTTTCTCTCAGTTTCTGATGTTGCCAGCAATACTTGGTGACTCTTGGCCTACAATACATCACTCCAATCTCTGCCTCCGTCTTCACACGGTCCTCTCCCCGTGTGTCTGACTTCATGGGGCATGCACTCTGCATGTGTCTGTGTCTGTTTTCTCATTCTATAAAGATACCAGTCATATTGGGTTTGGAGCCCTCCTACCCCAGTTTGACCTCATCTTAACTGACTGCATCTGAAACAGCCTTATTTCCAAATAAAATCATATTCGAAGGTTCTGGGAAGGGTATGCATTTTGGAGTGACACTATTCAACATCTGGGTTCCCTCAACTATCCATTATTCCCAATCCTCTTTCCATATGTGCATGCTCCACATTTGCTCCTTTTTCTCCTAGTATGTGTGGTTATTGGATCTATTCTATGAAGAGCTTCTTGGACACAACTTCTTTCTATGTCTGTTTCTTCCATCACTTGGGTATTTCCAAGCATCATCCTGTTTAAGGTTCAAGATCAGATTTGAACATGTTGCTACCACTGAATAGACTCTAGTTAGAAAATACTTTTGAAAATTAAAACATCTCCAGGTGACTGGCACAATAACTTTCCCTTGGCTCAACTCAAATAAATAATTCATGGAACTCACAGCCCCTTTGTTCCCAACCACTGTATTGAGATGCTTCCTTATGACATACATTTGCATCATCACTTAGCTTTTCGAGGGTAGGTCACTGTCTCTCCAGCTATCCTGTGAGCCCTTTAAGGGCGGAGACTATGTCTCATGCATTTTTGTATTCATCATAGCATTTTCACACATCAAGCATTCAACTCTAAGTGGAAATCAGTAAGAAAATGTAGATAGTGATGTGGGTGATGTGTCCTTATCCTGACAGTATTTTCTAATTGCTAGCTGGATGTCTTTTCTTTAATTTGTCTTCTGTGCTCCCTGATTCTTACCAAATTCTTACAGCCCACTGGGCAGCCCAAACCATATACAGCAAAGACAGGTGGCTCTCCAAGGGAGTCAGTCTTTCATTCCAGCTGATCCCCCAACCTAAGAGCATGGTAGAAATTGCCCACATTGAGAACAAGAAAGCCAGTTCAGAAGAAGTGGCCATCTATATTGAATCTCAATATATGCCAAGGAGGTGGATATTTGTACTTAGATGTCCAGAGCTCAAGAGAGGTCAGATTGCTCAAAGCCACACAGTCTGGAATTGGTACCTAGGTCTGCCTGTTTCTAAAGCCTGTTCTTTTATTCCTACTACCTTGCCTTCCACTACATTTCCCTCATTTGAGGTCCAAACTAAGATTTGGGGAAATACATAAGCCATCTTGAAAAGACTTTTGAGTTTTTAGAAAAATTATGAAAGAGCAACTATCCAATGATAGCATTTTAGGGTCAAGGCTATCGAAGGAATGATGGCAATTTTATTTGATGCCCCTAGAATAGCCTGAGGGTCCTGAGTACTTTGATGGGGAGTGGCTCAGGTGTGTATTGCTCTGTAATGAATGATCCCAAAACTCTGGCTTAAAATATTGATGGATTATTCTTTCTCACTGTCCCCTGGGTTGACTGGGGCTCAGCTAGGTGATTGTCACATGAGGTTTCTCAAGTAGTTGTAGCTGGAAGTTGGGGTGGGATCATCGAAAGGCAGGATCCATCTCTAGGTTGAAGCAGGAGGTTGGCACTGATCCCAGACTCTGTACTTCTCCAAAGGTAGATTCCTAACCGCTGCCTGTATCTGAGTGAGTAGGAATGTCCTCCTGGGAGAAGAAAGGGCCCCACAGCTTCTCTTTGTTTTCACTTGTATCTAGATCACTTGACTCTGCTTGAATGTACACAGAATGCCACAGGGGTTAGGCATTCTGGTTAGAGTAGAAGCCTAAGCAATAAGAGCAGAACCAGAGCACTAGTTGTAGGAGCAGATAGCATCCCCTTAGGGACAAAGTGCTGATAGGTTGGGATAAACTAACAGGTCTGGTGACCACCACTTCCCTGAATGATCACATACTTTTTTGCTGTCTTTCCAGAAAGAAGGGGGAAATTCCAGTGTCATCAGGGTCAACTGTGTTTATGCACTTACCTCCTCATTTCCCAAATACCAAAGAAATGATCAAAGAAATAGCCTCTCCTTCAACTATCTTCCATCTAACCCATGCTTTTTGAATGCCTACTATGTGCCAGCCATTATCCCATTAAAGTCCTAACTAGAAAGAGAACCAGGGAGAGGATGTGATAGAGAAGAGCTGGATGGATGGGGTGACCACTACAGGGTGAGCAATCACAGATGACCTTTCTGACGAAGGGACACTGATGCTGACTGAGAAGTGAAACCAGCCATGAGAGGTTCTGAGGAAGTGGTCCAGGAAGAAGGGACAGGCAAGAGTCTGGAGTTCAGTAAAACAGAATTAAAAAGAAAACAAACAAATCCACAGTATGTAAAGGCAAAGGCATTTGCTATCAGCAGGTGATAAACTTTGAGAAATGTTTGGAAGGTATGAAGCAGATGGATGGAACTGGTGTCACCGGATTGAGGACCACCTAAGATTCCAGGGCCATCTGAAAAGAAATTAGCTATGTCCCCACCATAAGCCTGGGAACCCCCAAGCTCTGAGTGGCAGGACTGGAAGTAGAGGCAGTGGGTGGGCACTGGACAGGGGACATCTGGGAGACACTCAGAAGTATGGAGCAGAGCCTCCCTATGGCATAGAGGGTCTCCTCAGCAAATGGGGACTACTTCCTGGCCAGCTAACAGAACCAGAGAATATAGCCTCTGTCATCTAGGGGTGAATAGCTAATAAAGAGGGAAAAAGCATCACAGCAAAGCAGGGAGCCTTCTAAAGACACTCTGGCTTTCCCCCTACTTTTCACTGGCTTCTGCAATCTAATCACACTGTACCCTAAGATCCCTCAGGTGAAGAGGGAGAGCAGACCTCCTGGGAGCACCATGGAGAGGAAACTGCAGAACTTCAGAAACCCCATCAGGACCTGAGACAGAGCAGAGCACCTAGCTTGTGGGGATGTCATGCTAGGGGAAGTTGGAGCTTTACCACCCGTCCTGCTCTGAGAAGGGACCCAGTCTTTCCGTCTGCTCTTGGCCCACATGCCCGGGACCCAGAGGGGGTCCCTGCTGACTGACCTATGGCTCCTCACTAACACTCTCAGGTGAAGCCCTATAGCCATGTGAACTGCTCAGAGGAGAGCATACGGTGTGTGTTTGTGTGTGTGGGGGGTGGGGTGGGGAGGCGGGGCGAGGTGGAGACTCTGCAAACCACACAAGAGGTTCTCAAACTGTTGTGCCACAGAATCCTCTAGAAAACCTACCAAAAATACAGACATCCAGAACCACCCTGGGGCATCTGTCTGCTTAATGAGCATCCCAGGTGCTTCTGATGTACCCTGTGCTTTGAGAACCACGGAGCCCACAGTGGCCGAGGAAGTCCTCCTGAGCTACAATCGAGTGTGCCTGAATCAGCTACACTTGAGAATCACTTGGATGGATTAAAAACAAAGAGACAAGCAGACAAACCAATGCCTCGCTGCCAGAAATTCTGATTTAACTGGCTTAGGGAGGGGACTGGGCATTGTTTTTTATGTTTATTTATTGTGAGAGAGAGAGATAGAGAGAGAACACAAGTGGGGAAGGGGCAGAGAGAGAGGCTGAAGCAGGGCTCCAGGTTCTGAGACATCAGCACAGAGCCCAACGTGGGGCTCAAACCCACAAACCATGAGATCATGATCTGAGCCTAAGATGGACACTTAACCAAGAGTCACCCAAGCACCCCGTTTAAAAAAACAAACAAACAACTCTCCAGGTGTTTCTAATATATGGCCAAAGTCGATAGCCAGGAGCATCACTTACAAAAACCGACAGTTCCCCAAATTTCTGGGTATTATGAAAAGACAGACTGACCCGCTCTGAACAGGGTTATGGTCACAGTGATTGATTCTGTGATAAATAGCCCAAAGTGAAACAGAAAAAGTGTCAGAAATATAGGGGAAGTATGGAACAAACAAAGAAAACAAAATCCAAACCTGTATCACACCCTCGGGGGGGATTTAAAATGATAAATATCAAAAGAACAGAATAGGTACTAAGAAAAAGGAGTCCAAGAAATATTAAAAATTCTTGGAAATGAAAAGCATGGTAATCAAGCAGGCCTCCCTGTACTCAGGGAGGAAAAGAAAAATTCATTAAAGTGTAAAATCACAGAACAAACACCCATGAAAACCAAACTGGTGGTTCTGAAGAGTAATTCAGGAAATTCTATCCTTGAACATAGAATAGAAAGACTAAGGGATGGGAATTATAGAAGAGAAAAGATAAAGAGGTATGGCTGCACCATCTCAGAGGTTCAGAATTTCTACAAAAGGATTTCCTGGAAAGAGAAGATAGAACAGAAAAAAAAAAGTAGTAGTGATTTTAAAGAAATAAATAAATAAAAGGAGGGAAAATACCTTGAGTTAAAAAAAGATTAGAAGAGGGGCGCTTGGGTGGCTCAGTCGGTTAAGCGTCTGACTTCGGCTCAGGTCATGATCTCACAGTTCGTGGGTTCAAGCCCTGCGTTGGGCTCTGTGCTGACAGCCAGCTCAGAGCCTGGAACCTGCTTCAGATTCTGTGTCTCCCTCTCTCTCTGACCCTCCCCTGCTCACGCGGTCTCTCTCTCAGAAATAAAGAAAACATTAAATTTTTTTTAAATTAAAGAAAGATTAGAAGGGATTAGAATTAGAATTTCTGGCAGTGGATCAGATTAGAAGGGATGACCTAGGGCATGTCAAAACTATTAGAAAGAAGATACTCATCTACAAACTATTTTCTTTTAACGGCTGACAGAGAAAAGTCAGTCGCAAAATATTGGTTTACAATGTATCAGGTTAACATACCTATCAAGAAGAATGGGATTTGGAAGAGGCAAAGGGAAATTTCTATTTTTTCTAATTAAAAAAATTAATGTCTATTTAGTTTTGAGAGAGGGAGAACCCACTCATGAGTGGGGGAGGGGCAGAGAGAGAAGGAGACACAAAACCAAAGCAGGCTGCAGGCTCTGAGCTGTCAGCACAGAGCCTGACATGGGGCTCGAACCCAGGAGCTGTGAGATCCTGACCTGAGCCGAAGTTGGATGCTTAACCAACTAAGCCACCCAGGCGCCTCTTCTATTTTTTATTTTACACACTTCATTGTTATTTGTATGAATTGACGCCATTTTTAATTAAAAAATTAAAAGTAAACGTGACTAGAATAGAAACTAGAGTAACAAAAGCTAATACAAAACTTGATTAATAAAGCAAAAATCAGGGAAGAGGAAAAGAAACAAAAGAATGAGATCCAGAAAACATAAAATATCAGGTAAAAGATAAAATATATATGAACCAAGTAAATGTAACTGCTTGATATCCCAATGTCCAGAGCAACACAGAGAAAAGTGAGCACAGAACACAAAACAGTCAAGTCACAAGAGGAAAATGAATACCAAATGATCACGAGAAAGGATTCTTGAATCTTTTAACAAAGAAACGAAAAAACAATGAGATTTTCATCATACTTGCAAAGATGACAAAGATTGATAATGTGTGGGTTGGGGAGAATGCGGGGAAATGGGCACTTTCAAGCTATGGGCATGGGAAAGATTTGTTAGAACTTTGCTCAAGAGGAATTTGGCTGTGTGAACTAAAATCAAAATACATTTGCCAGTCCTCACATTTTCACTCCCGGAAATTTATCCTAAAGTAGTAATTGGACTGGTGTGCAAGGATGTTTCTTGCATCGCTGTTTACAGAAGCAAAAAAAAAGGAAAAAAAAGGATATAACTTTAATATGAATGACCTGGGGGCTGGTTAAAAATATTACACTCTACTCACACAAGGGCACACTATGTAGTTATTGAAGAGGATAAGGTGGATTTATATGCATTTACGTGATATAATCATTTAAAAATTATGGGACAATGTACATGTAATGAATCCATTTGTGCAAAAGAATATGATACTATATATACATAAAGATCTAAAAGGATAGACTTTAAACCAAAGGTTTCCAAGCTTCCTTAGTTCATGGCACTTTCAGTGTGTCAGTAACTTTTTCATGATGCCCCTGGGCCAAAACCAAAAAACAAATAGCGTAACAGCTTTGTTCATGAAACAATCAGGTCCAAAGGACTTAATATATAAACATCCTAAAAACTTAGTAGCTGTAGAATACATATAAATTGAAAGAAAAAATAATGCTTACTTCATTCTTAAATAACCATAATGTGTGTGCCTGATAGACACTGAGTATCTTCTCAAACTCTGGAATCAGACCAGACCCCACCATATTCATTTTCTGTTCCATTTTGATTTTTGCCCAGTACTTGATTTTTATCATGGCAACTGCCCTGACAACTCAGATCTGCAAAGATGTGACATCACCGAAAGGAAGGTAATGTGAAATGTTGAAAATGGCGAAGTACCTTAAGCTGGTGCTTTCTGCAGTATATCTGACCCATGTCAAATGCCACAGCGCTTCCCTCAAAGATCCGGAATATCCCAGGCTAACCCTGGGAAATCTCTGCCATGGCGCAGTTTGGGAACTGCGGTTTAAACCATCAACAAAGATTCTTTCTGGAAAATGAGACTGGATCGGAGGGAGAGAGAATTTTCTTCGTTCTGTACATCTGCATAGTTTGGACTTTTATAATAAGCAACATATAAAGGTAATAAGAGACTTCTCGAACTTTTTTTATAAGCTTTTTTTTTTTCATTTCAAGAAAAGAAGCCAGAAAAACAGCAAGAGTGAAAGCGAATGAGGGTGATATAAAGAAATGAAAAATGAAATAAAAAGTCTGTTAGCCCAGGGACAGAGGACGCACAGCACCTGCACTGAATGTGTGTGCGCGTTTCCCTCTGTGATTGCGACTGTGGTCCAAATCCCTCTGGGCTTCAGCTCCTCGGCTATTAAAGTACAGGCACCCACTTCCCGGCTGGGTAAAGGGCTACTTCCAGTTTCTCCTGAAGAGGAGAGTGATAGAAACCACGGCTCTCGAAGCTGGGTTCTAACCCTAACTCTGCTACCCATTTGCTGTGTGATCTCGAGCAAGGTCATTAACTCCTCCGTGCCTCAGTTTCCTCATCTGTTCAGTGACGAGAAGAATAATGTTTCCCTGTCATGGGGAGTCCACATGAGACACTTACTGGGTGGCCAGAGCCGAGTAAGCGCCACCTATTATTATCAGTGTTGTTCCTGCACGCATATAAACAAGTCGGCCAGCAGATATTTTTCCCTCCAGCAATGAGAACTAGGAAACACGAAGGACTGTCCCTGTTATCATGACACCCAAGGGTCAGAGCAGCAAGCCACTAAGGATCCACGTACAAACCAAAGGTACAGGGAGGTAGAACCACGTATGAGCAGGACGCAGTCAGGAGATAACTTGAGGGGTTTCTGTTCTAGTGATAAAAAGAGTCCAATTAAGACAGGAAATAATGTAATTTCACGATCTCATGAATTTCCCCCCATATCTTCTTCTTTCTCAAACATTAAAACTTTTTTTTTTTTTTTTTTTTTTACCTCATCTCTATGTCCCATAAAGTGATATCATCACTGATCCAGGGATTGGACGGCTCAGCTGGCGTGATCAACGGATCGTATTCCACATACTGTTCTGTGTAAGCAATTAAGCTGCAGGAGGGAAGCAGAGTGAAGAATGCATAAAAACTTGCATTTTTTACACACACGTCGTAACTGTCTTTCCATAATTCTCAGTAAAAGGGAAAATGACAAATTGGACTGTTTCTATTTAGGCTCGTTCCCTTCTCACGAGGAACGTATTGATTTTGCATTCCTGCAGTCAGGGCATAGGTAAGCATGTCATATCTTTTCCCCACTCACTCTTTACCTGGACCCTGGTGCAGCTCTCCTGGTGGCGCTGGCCTGACTGATACACGGGTCCAGGCCTGCTTGTGTTTCACCCTCTCGCGGAGGCTAGGGACCTCAGGGCAGCCGGGTCACACCAAGGACACTCCCAGCTGCCAGACAACTGTTCCCGACTGGGCGACTTCCTTATGACAAAGACTAAAATCCTGACCGACCAGAAGGAGGTCATGCATTCTAGGCATTTATCCACAAAGCAACTTCGCTTTTCCAGTTATAATTTAAACGGCCACCTAATCTTTTTAAATGAAATCTTTATTGTATCAAAACGCATGTGGTTAAAACAATAAAACAGTACTAAATGATTTCACACACACAACAGCAATAGCGATTTTTTTCTCCTGTCCCTTCTCACAGAAATGTCTACTTTCTACCCTTCTGTTTCTTTTAGCATTTACCGGTGTATTTCTAAATTGAGTTTTATAGTTGTTCTTGGTTATCAATTTTACTTATTTAAAAAATTTTTTAAGTTTATTATTTATTTTTAGAGAGATACAGAGACAGCATGAGCAGGGGAGGGGCAGAGAGAGAGAGAGAGGGAGAAGAGAGAGAATCCTAAGCAGGCTCCACACTGTCAGCACAGAGCCCAATGCAGGGCTCAAACTCATGAAACTGTGAGATCATGACCTGAGCTGAAACCTAGAGTAGGGTGCTTAACTGACTGAGCCACCCAGCTGCCTCTTGATTATTTTAGATGAGGATTTAACTTTTTCTTCACCAGTCCCAACTCTTCACTTTCTCCCACGATACTCCTAATAGACGTATAATACTTTTTGTTAAATCAACAGTCAGTGTCTACATTGTGGAACTAGATAAAAATTGTTTTCCACACTTTCCAAATGTTCTAGCAAATCTGTAAAACACCTAGCAATACTTTTTCCACATCTTTTTTTTTTTTTAAGTTTATTTATTTTGAAAGAGAGAGAGAATGAGAATGATCAGGGGAGGAGCTAGAGAGAATGGACAGAGGATCCGAAGTCGGTTCTATGCTGACAGCAGAGATCCTGATGCTGGGCTCAAACTCAGGAACCGTGAGATCATGACCTGAGCCGAAGTCAGACACTTAACTGACTGAGCCACCCAGGCGCCCCCAATTTTCCCACATCTTAAACACATTAGCTAATCGTTGTTCAGGTCTGTCTCCCTGTCTCCTGGAGGTCCTCTCTCCAAAGTCTGGAACCCTCTTGCTCCAGTCTGAACTGTTTGCTCTACACACTTGATGTGAAATCACCCTCCTGGGATGTCCTTGACTTCTATCTGTGCTTGCTTCCGGGACTTAATGTCCATCTACTGGCTTTACTCCCTGGTTGTGCTGAAATACTCCTTTAGTGGTTTCCTACAAAAGGACACATAAAAGCTAATGGTTTCAAGTCCTTGCAGGTCTAAAAATATTTTTATTTTATCTTTATACTTGACTGAAAGTGCTGGACACAGAACTCCAGGTTAAAAATCATTTTCCTTCAGAATTCTGAAGGTGTTGCTCCACTGTATTTTTGGCATCCAGTGTTACCACTGAGAAGTGTGGATCCAGTTTGATTCTTGTTCTTTTGCTTAATTTCTCTCCTCTCTGGGAACAGAATCTTCTCTTTATTGCTACAGTGCCCTGAAATTTCACCCTGGCTTTTGCTGGTTTTTATTTACTGTGCTGGATACAATGTGCAATAGATAAAAAATATATCCCAGAAGTATCATTTCTTTGTTAATTTCATACCCTTCATTTCTCCTGTTTCCTTTTTCTATAAGTCTTTCTAGTTGAATATGGGACCTTCTGGATTGATAATCTAATTTTTCTAAATTTTCCCTGCCATTCTCCATCTTTTTGTCTTTTTTGTTTGATGGTTCTTCCCACCTTGTTATTTATTTACTTTTAAAAAATTGGGGCTCACACTTTCTTAAGCTTCCAGGGCTCACTTTTATTTATCACAGGATTTAATTTTTGATTTCTGGATAAAATATTCTGGTATCTGACATTAATATTTCTGAGGATGTTAATTCTGTATTTTTATTGTCTGTTTCTTGAATAGGTTTTTGTTCCTCCAAGTCCCCTTTGCTCTTTGTTTGCCTCCTACTCCCTCACATTGGGGTTTCCCTTGAGTGTCCGGAAAAGCTCTGGACATCACTTGTGCTTAAGAGGGAGATTCTCCAGCCTGCTTAGAGGCTCTGTGTGTCTGTGGACAGGGCTTCATCACCAGGTCATGGGCAGCTCACCCATCTTCTCACTAGAGCTCCAGATGAAGGATTTGGGGGCTTTTCTTTGGGGACATTGATCTTTCTCTAGAGCAATGGTAACTAAACATTTTCTGTAAGACAAAGCAAATATTTTAGGTTTTGCAGGCCAGATGGGTCCCTTGCAACTCCTCAGTTCTTCTGTTGCAGTAAAAAGCAGTCACAGATGATTCATGAATGAATGCCTGTGACTGTATTCCAATAAAACTATATTTATAAAAACAGTAGAATGGAAGAGTAGAGTAGATATGGCCTACAGGTTGTAGTTTTCTAATCTCTTGCCTGTGGGCATATACATCTGGCTCCTGGAGGGTAGAGAACCAGGCAGGGGGTGGGGGTTGGAGGGTTGCACTGTTCAGTATGTAGATCTTCCATTAATTCACTTGTTTTCAGGGGGCCCTTTGTGATATGACATGCCTGTATTCTGAGCTGATGAATAAGCCGTCCATCTCCCTGGTGGTAGCAAGTGGGAGAGATGGTCTCCTAGTGGGGCAGGGGTCTAGGGATCCAAAGATCCAAAGACAGACTTTACCCATTTCTCTGGATTAGTCCCATGCTTCATTTTTTCCTTCCATGGTCTCCAGTACCTCCAAGAGCCAAGACCAGATTTTTGTAGGGCAATCTGGCTCACTTTGTTATAATACTCAGACTCTTATCACGTAGATTATAATGTTCTTCACTCTGTCCCCAACCACCTTCTTTTTTTAAATTAAATTATGGAATATTTCAGGAATACAGAAAAGCATAAAGATTATAAGGCCATCGCCCTGTACTCACCACCCAATTAAAAAAAAATACAATAGAGACAGAGGCCTGCGAATATGCCCTAATTCCATAGACTACCTTGGAAAAATTTGTTGAAACTATTAATCCATTCATTTGTTGACCTTGTCAGTTCCTATCATTTTTATTCCTTTACTGACATGTTCCTTTTGAGGAGGGAGACAAGATAAACGTACGTCCGTAACGTTGTCTTTTGTGACTTTATAATTTATGTAATCATTTATATTAGACAAAGATTAAAACATTTTTTTAGCATACATACTGCTGTAGTAGAACACCATTGTTCACATAAGTTTTCCATCTTTTGGGTTATTTATTTAGAATTAACATCTATAAGTACAATTATGAAGCCGGAAATTATGAATCTTTTTATGGTTATCGATTCACGATAACGCTTTTCCCTAAGCACTGCCAACTTGAGTGTCACCAATCTCTCCTGCAATGATAAATTCAGAGCCACATGCTTACTACTGAATTGCAGAGGACAAGCACGGCCCATTACTGCTGACAGTGTGAAGAAATTAGCCAGCAGCTACATTTCATTACCAAGTGTGGTCCACAAACCAGCAGCACAGTTATCACCTGAGAGCTTGCAAGAAATGAAGACTCTCAGGCTCTCCCCACCCCCCCACTTAAGACCCACCCAGTCAAAACTTGCATTTGAATCAGATTCCCCAGGTGACTCATATGCATGGTGAAGTGTGAGAAGCACCACAGCTTAACTTTTGATTTTGTGAGGGGCTCAGGACACACATTTTAACCATCCAATCAAAATGAAGGAGACTGTGATACTCTTGGTTTTAGACATGACCACAGATTTCCTATCCCCTCACAAAGTGCCCAGGCAAGGCTTCATCCGTAAGAGCTTGGTAGCATCCTAAGGCTCTAGGGCAGCACTGTGGCAGGAAGGGTCACGCTACAAGTCGGTGCTGTCACAGCTCCACAGGGAGTTGTCCCTTTGCCACGTGCACGAATTCCTTTCTTTCTGAAAGAAATGGGTTGCATGTTAAGGTACATATTAGTTTCCTGGGGCTGTTGTAACAAAATACCACAAACTTGGTGGCTTGAAATGACAGAAGTCTTTCTTACTTCTGGAGTTTGGAAGTCTTCACTCAAGGTATCAGCAAGACTATGCTCCCTCTGGAGGCTCAAGAGGACGAATCCTTCCTTGTCTCTTCCAGTGGCTCCAGGCAGTCCTTGGCTTGTGGATGTCCAACTTCCATCTGTGCCTCTGTCCTCATGTGACTTTTCCTCGGTGTCTGGGCCTTCTCCCCTTCTCTTGCTTACATGTCATTGGATTTAGGGACCACCCGGATAACCCAGGATGATTTCATCTCCAGATCCTTAATTTAGATTTGCAAAGGCTCTTCCCAGATAAGTCACATTCACGGGCTCCATGGATGAGGACTTGGACATACCCTTTTGGGGGCTACTATTCAACCTACTGCAGGGAACATGAAGGAATCTAGGCATGGGGACGGAAAGGGCACACTTGACCACCTGCCTCCTTCGCTCAGATTGGCACAAAAACAAACTGGCAGCTGGTAACCTTAATCCTGTTTGAAGGACGACGGTCCACGTGAGATGTGTCTGAGTCATGATGAGGCGTTGGGGGCTTTCCTGATTATGACATTTTTGGGCATCCACAGCATTCTCAAAATTTGCGATGGTGGGTGTGGTCCACGGGGCTCTCTTCAGCAGTGACCCCTTTGCCCTCCCAGCATGTCTGCTCCCTGGGCTTTTCAATGTCCCCGGTGTCTGGTGGCCCTGATCTAAAATCAAAGACTTATATTTGAGAAGCCCAAGGCA
>NW_027551569.1:8864710-8874003 GCF_008692635.1 Crocuta crocuta
AAGCGGGGGATTTTATTTTTAAACCAGAAACGGATTTCCCTCAAGTAACATAGGGATGGAAAAACAAAATTTCCTCCCCTCCCGTCCTTACTCTTGCTCAGATTTCTGTGAGACAGGCTGGAGGTTTTACCAGCCGCCTCTCCAGCTTGTTTTACTAGACCTTCCACATGGCCACACCTATCACCTGCGAAGGCAGGTCTAACGGGCTATGTCACACCCAAGTTCCCAGATGGTGCCCAGCAGGAGTGTCTGGGGCAAGGGGAAGTCGGGGAAGCTCAGGAGAGGCTGGGTGAGAATTCTGAGGACCTAGGCACTCGGGGAGCCTGCCTGTTGGCGGCATCTTACTGCAGGAAAGCAATAAGGACAGCTGTCCACTGACCGGCCTGAGGCAGCAGGACCTCACGAGGCCAGAGAGCAGCCAGAAGGATGCGAGCTGTAATGAAACACAGGCTCACAGCCAGGTGTCTTTTAGAGAGATTCGGGGATATCTTCAGAGCATGGAGGAGAGGGGTGAGATATAATGGTGATGTTGATTCAAGAGAAGTGGTTAAGAGCCCAAGGAGGGATTTGTAACCACTCAAGAGCACAAGACACGACTATGTAACAGGAATTAATTGTCAGTGAAGCTGGGGGCACCTGGGTGGCTCAGTGGGTTAAGCATCCGACTTCAGCTTAGGTCATATCTCATGGTTCATGAGGTCGAATCCTGCATCAGGGTCTCTGCTGTCTGCATGGAGCCCAATTCAGATCCCACGTCCTCCCCCTCGCCCTCCCCTGCTCACACACTTTTATTCTCTCTCTTTCAAAATTAAACATTTTTTTTTTAAAAAGTGTAAATGAAGTTGTTTCATGGCCTAGTCCCACATTGTGCCTTCTCAGAACACAGGGTTTGGACAGGACCCTGGATATACATGGAAGAACACAGGAACAGAGGGGTAAGAACTTCCTACAGAAACGCCTGGACAATCTGTGCCAAAGCAGAAGAGCTCAGATCAGTATGATCACTAATCAGTCCCCCAGCCCCAGTGATGGACAGCATTGGCCAGCAGGGAAATTTGTTGTATTAGAAGAGGAATGGCGTGGGGCGCCTAGGTGGCTCAGTCGGTTAGGCGTCCGACTTTGGCTCACATCATGATCACATGGTTTGTGGGTTCGAGCCCCGTGTCGGGCTCTGTGCTGACAGCTAGCTCAGAGCCTAGAGCCTGCTTCCAATTCTGTGTCTCCCTCTCTCTCTGACCCTCCCCTGTTCACGCTGTTTCTCTCTCTCTCTCTCTCAGAAATAAATAAAAAATATTTAAAAAAAAAAAAAAGAAGAGGAATGGCGATTTTGTTAAAGTATAGTATAAATAAAATTGGGCAGAAGCTTTGTAAAGAAACCAGTAAAAACTGGTCATGGGCATTTTAAATGTTGCATTTTACTGGTAGAAGTGGGATGTACTGACTGAATCATCAGAATTAGAAAGAATTATACAGGGTTCTACTAGGACCTTCTGATCAGTGAAAGACTTAGAAATTTTTGAAGATATTTTAGAAAGGAAGATCTTGAGATTCTAAGAGAAAGGAAGAGATTGGATGGTATATTAATTTCTAACAGCTGCTGTAACAAACTGCTACATACTTAATGGCTTAAAAAAGCACAAATGTGGGTTTCTGGGTGGCTCAGTCGATTGAGTGTCTGACTGCTGATTTGTGCTCAGGTCATGGTCTCAAGGTTTGTGAGATTGAGCCCCACGTCAGGCTCTGTGCTGACAGCGCGAAGCCTCCTGGGGATTCTTTCTATCTCCCTCTCTCTGCTTCTCCCCACACTCATGCCTTCTCTCTCAAAATAAATAAACTAAAAACTAAAAATAAAGCACAAATGTATTATCTTATACAAAGATCAGAAGCCTGAAATGGACATTGCAGGGCTAAAATCAAGGTGTCAGCAGGACTATGTTCCTTGTAGAGCTTGAGGGAAGAACCTGTTTCCTTGCCTTTTCCCCCTGGGAGTGGTGTCCCCATTCCTTGGTGTCTGGTCCCCTTCCCTCTTCAAATTCAGCAATACCTGGCCAGGGCTGGCTCATACTGTGTCACTCCGACACTGACCCTTTTGCTTCCCTTGTCTACAACAAGGGTTATTACCCTGGGTTACACTGGGCCCACCTGGATAATCCAGGGTAACCTCCTATGTTAGGTCAACTGACTAGTAACCTTAATTCCATCTGCAAACGCAATCCCCCTTGGCAACTTAATGTATTTACAGGTTCTGGGGACTAGGACATGGACACCTTTGAGGGACCCTTATTCTGTCTTCCACGGGTGTAATTTGAGAGGAACTTGTGCAGAAGATAGAGAATGAAGTCATTTAACAGAAGGTGTGGTGGTAGGTCAGCGGGTGTATAGAAGGCTAGCATGGACTTTTTAGAAATGGCACCAACATGTTCTATTGCACTGTCATTGTTACAACCTGTGCACATAAACTCCGTGTTCATGAATCTACACTCGCTTGTTTGTCCTGTTTGCCACCATTACTGCATGGGAGACAGGAGACAGCAAAGTGCCTTCTCTTGGGGGTTCCCATGAGTAGCTTTGGCTCTTAGTGGCAAAGAGGGTTAACTCCATCACTGGGGTGGCAGAGGACAGACAGTAGGTGAAAGAACACCCCACACCAGGAAGAGTCGGAAGAGGCTTCTTCCCTGTGCTTCTCAACACCATGAGACTAGCCAGAAACAGCACACAGAGTGGAGTGCGAGCAAGCACTGCTGGTCTGGTGCCTGCTGCCTCTCATCTGGGCTGGGCGTGCCTTATGCTTAGGAGCTAATGCTTCCAAAGTGAGATACGGCAGAAAGAAACAAAGCGTTGCCTACATAGGATAAGACCTAAGCTTCAGGCAGAGAGAATAAAAGGCCTTAGGATCTGCATGTAGGCCATGCAATGCCATTTCCCAGGTGTGAAAAGAGGTACAAATGGAGGCAGAAGTGTCTTCTAGGAACACAGTGAGTGTACGTGGTTGTGTGGACTCTGGTGCTATGTCTCGTGGGGTGTGAGTGAAGCCGCTAGGAATCCAGGGTGGTGAGAAGCCCTCCAGAATTGGGCGAACTAGCACAGAAGACATCTCTGGGGTCTTGCTCAGTTCTACTCAGACTCCTCGAAACTGCACCCCAACATGGGTTTCCATGTACTAACAGGCCCCGCTCCTGGCTACGGCTGATCTGTCCAGCAATGGAAACCTTACTGACCAAAGGTGGATTAATCCTTCTCTAGCTTTTTTTTTTTTTTCTAACTCTAACTGCAGTTACAAAGTTCAGAGGCTGGAGGCAGTGCTGTTTCTTTTTCTTTCTTTCCTTCTTTCTTTCTTTCTTTCTATCTTTCTTTTTTTCACATTGGGATTTCTTTTTTAAATACTTGCATTTCTTTAAAAAAACATGTTTATTTATTTTTGAGAGTGAGAGAATGGGGGAGGNTTGATCTGTCCAGCAATGGAAACCTTACTGACTAAAGGTGGGTTAATCCTTCTCTAGCTTTTTTTTTTTTTTCTAACTCTAACTGCAGTTACAAAGTTCAGAGGCTGGAGGCAGTGCTGTTTCTTTTTCTTTCTTTCCTTCTTTCTTTCTTTCTTTCTATCTTTCTTTTTTTCACATTGGGATTTCTTTTTTAAATACTTGCATTTCTTTAAAAAAACATGTTTATTTATTTTTGAGAGTGAGAGAATGGGGGAGGGGCAGAGAGAGTGAGAGAGACAGAGAATCCGAAGCAGGCCTCTCACTGTCAGCACAGAGCTCGACGTGGGGCATGGATTGGTCATTGAACTTAGCCAGAGAAGCACAGGCTAAGCAAAGTCACAGGTCTAAGAGCTGCTAGTCCATTCAGAGTAGTGGTGAACTCAGATACTGAAGGCATGAATAAGGCTATAGGTCACATGTGAGTAGAAAGGCTAGAGTCAGGGCATGCATAGAACAAAGTCAGGACCAAGCAAGGGGCAGAATCCAGGTAAATAGATAAGCAGCAGCAAAATGAAGACACCCAGAGGAAAAGGAGGACTGGAAGCCTAAAATCCAGGAAATCTGGAACCAAAAGATCTGGAGGAATTGAAGGAGGAAATTAGTAAGGGACAGACAAAAATACCAGTAACAAGGAAGGACCTCAGACAAGTCAGTTTTGCTGTCTCTGGTCCACAACTATGGTATAGGCTCCTATTAGAGAGTGTTGTGGTAAAATGCAGATACTATTAAGAAGGTATACAGTTAGAGGACCTGGTGAACTACCCAAACTCTGCCTTAGCCACCCTTTCTCTCCATAAGGTCCCTTAGAGATAGCTAGATGCAAGACAAAACAAAAGAAAGAAAAACACAGTAATGATTTATTATTACCTAGAATCTGAGCTCCAAATCCCAGTGCAAATGTCAAGTGCGTGGGTGAAGTACATCAGGCATTTATCTCCCTTTTCCTTGGCTAGAGTTCTAAGTGACCCTCTTCCCTAAATGCAAACCCACATTTCAGAACTTCACCATTCAAATGAGACCATTAAGCCATTCCTATATCTTCCTCTACCCTGTATTCCAAAACTTATTGCAAATCCTTCAGAGAGAGATTATACTTGATCAAGTAGTTAGTTAGCTCAGTTAGAGCAGATCCTTGAGCCCAAGGCCAGACATTCAATCTTCATTTGAACCACCTGGTGTCATGCCCTGTGGTCACAGGGAGAGCAAAGGGATGGTATGTGGGTTAAATAGTAGGAACCTACCCTTATTTGGAGAGCACAACTCTAAGACCTCTAAGAACATGCCTTAGTGACTTTAGGTTGGCAGTACCATCTCTGTAAGGATACTACAACAGTTACCTACATATAGAACACATGCAAATGAGTTTGAGCCCTGTGCAGAGAATGCATATGCTGAAACCACCCTTTAAATC
Organism: Crocuta crocuta; assembly: GCF_008692635.1. Classification (NCBI taxonomy): domain Eukaryota; kingdom Metazoa; phylum Chordata; class Mammalia; order Carnivora; family Hyaenidae; genus Crocuta; species Crocuta crocuta. Next base: position 8,869,604 of record NW_027551569.1, read on the forward strand.
CCAACATAGGGGAGCCTGGGTGGCTCAGTGGGTAAAGCGTCTGACTTCAGCTCAGGTCATGATCTCATGGTTTGTGGATTCAGGCCCCACGTTGAGCAGTGCCATTTCTTAACACATGTCTGTGATGGAAGAGAAGGAGGCCAATATGGGAAGTGGAATAGGACAAGAGATGAAGAAGGAGTCTCAGGAGTGCTCAAGGCCCTGGCTCCAGCCACTCTTGTGCCTAATAGCACTGCTGGCCTTCCCAGAGTTCACCTCTGCAGCTCCTCCTCATGTTCTGTGGGTCAGCACCTACCTGCTCCTTTTAGCTGACCTGGGTTCAAGCTGGGGTTCTATTGCCTGGCAACAGAGCAGTGCAACCGAAAATAGGATGAAGGTGATGGGAATGTGAAAGGGGAGTTCACGGAGGCAGCCCTTTGTAGCATTAGCCAGAGAGGCTTCCTCTCCCCCAGAACATGCACTTCCTTGCAGCACAGAGACAAGATACCAGAGTCTCATGGAGACACACGAAGATGATGAAATGGGCAAGCAGGCAATGAGGGAGGTAGCAGTGGTTGGTACAAAGTACTATTTGGGTCCAAAGTCAGTATCAGTGACTACAGGAAGATTTGAGCTAGGACAGGAGAAGCACAGAGAGAGAACATAGAGGCATGGAAAGAGCTTTGCAGACAGCTGGCACATAACAGCACACAGGCAACGATGACCACAGATGGCTGGGTGTGGATGGCACCAAAGTAGAACTGGGAGGTGTCACAGACTACATTGTGTCCCCCACCCCCAGTTTCATATGTTAAAGCTTTAACCCTGCAAGGTGACCGTTTTGAAGACACGATCTTTAAGGAAGTAATTAAGGTTAAGGTCATGGGGTGGGGACCTGATTTGATAGCACTTTCTTCCTAAAGAGGAAGAGACACCAGGGCTCTCTCTCCTCTGCATGCACACACAGGAAAGGCCATGTGAGGACACAGCAAGGAGGAGGCTGTCTACAAGCCAGGAAGAGAGGCTCCACCAGAAACCAGTCTTGCTGGCACCTTGACCATAGACTTCCAACCTCTAGAACTGTGAGAAAATAAATGTCTGTTGCTTATATCACCCAGTCTGTGGTATTTTGTTACAGCTATCTGAGCTGACTCATACAGGAGGAAATGGAAAAAATAAAATAAACACAGGAAATCCAGAGGAAGTCCATTGACACAAATATTTCTCATTGAGCCGTCTTAATATCCTTGTGCCCGTATCTCTGCCTCCTTCTGATTAGTATATGGTGTTGTTATTTTCAAATGCCAAATTCTCACATCATTAGAAGATGCTGACACACTAGCCATTAGCAAACGTGCTATCCACCATCATCAGGTGCTTCGAACTAGTTCTTGGGTGGGGTATGGGGCTGGCCAATTAATCCCCATATTCCTTTCCATTTCCTTGTAGAAAGCAGCAGAAATTCACCATCCAGCTGCCAAGGGTAGAGCCCATGGTCAGTCATTAGTCAATATTATTCAGCACCTACTAGTGCTATGAAATAGTGAACAGCTCCCTGGATCACAGGATGGTGCTCACACTGACCTAATAGCAAAGTCATGGCTTCTAACTACTTTAACCAACCAAAGTTCTTCCATATACGTGTGTGTGTGTGTGTGTGTGTGTGTGTGTGTGTATGGGGGGCTTATATATATGACATACATATGTTCTATATATTACAGCTGACTCTTGAACAACATGGGGGTTAGGAGCATTATACCCCTGTGCAATAAAAAACCTATACAATTCTTGACTCCCTCAAAATAACTTTTAATAGCCTACTATTGACCAAAGCCTCACTAATAACATAAACAATGCATATTTTGTATGTTGTATGTATTATGTACTGTATTATTTTTAAAAAGTAAGCTAGAGGAAAGAAAATGTTATTTTTTAAGAAAAATATTAATTTTGAGAGAGAGAGAGACAGTGAGTATGGGAGGAGCAGAGAGAGAGGAAGAGAGATAATCCTGCAACATTAGTGCAGAGCCTGATATGGGGGTCGATCCTATGAACTATGAGATCAAGAGTTGAACACGCAACTGACTGAGCCACCCACGTGCTCCAGAAAAGAAAATGTTATTAAGAAAATCATAAGGAAGAGAAAATACATTGACAGTACTGTACTACATTTATTGAAAAAAAAAATCTGTGCATAAGTGGAGGACAAACTCACTCATGTTGTTCAAGGGGTCAACTGTGTTTGTGTATATGTGTGTGTGTGTATATATATATATATCAGGCTGTTATTAATGATTGCTAATTAGGTTCTACTTTTGATAAAACTAGAGAGGAGAGAAATAACAAAAGCAAATTTAGAAAACTTTTAGTCCAACCACTTAAAAAAATCTGAGAAAAAGTTTTAGAATTCATCCTTTCTCCCTTAACAAAAAGTAAAGACATAATTTTTTTTTTGCTATATATTGTATAGAATATAATAAAAAAAGTAAGGTGAGCTGGAGGAAGAAAAGATGGCATCTGTGATGGGTTGAAGGGTTCCTGGAAGGGGTCCCTAGAATGATGCACACATATGGAGTGTGGTTCACGGAGTAGGTGGGAGAGAAGACGGGCCCACAGAGTCCGGGGAGGCGGGCAGCGAGGGAAGGCCAGCAGCTCTGGGACAACAAGGCATGGAGTGGAAAGCATTATATGGGCCTGTGACCATTATTCCTATTTTAGAAATACAAGTGCATGATAGCACTCATTAGGGGATCAGGCCTCTAACTGGGGAGAAACCTGGAAACCGAATATGGAAAAGGTGAATAGGAGAGTATGTTTGCATCCTCTTGAACTGTGTGTGCTGTTTTCTAGACGTGAGGCACTAAAGAGAACCAGGACAGGAAGAGAGGGTTAGAGAGGGAAAGGAAATGTCAAGCAGAACTGCAGAGAGGGAAGAAGAATGTTTGGCTCTTATTCATTCATTCATTCATTCACTCATCCATCCACTTTCATTCATCCACTTTTCTCACATTAGAGAGAGTGAGGAAAAGAGAGAATATAAAGAACTCCTAAACTGCGGGTCACCAAGAGAAAACACATTCCAGGGAGAAACTGGGAATGAGTGAAGGGATGTGAAGGTGAATTTAGCCCCTCAGAGGGATGAGAATATGCCAGGTCAGGGATCTCAGCCCTTCTAGATCTCGGTCTGGATATAATCGGCCTGGTGATCATGTTACCTCTGATCTTTTTTTCCCTGTCACCTAAGATGGGCTGGGAGAAAGGAAAAGCAAGGATCGCAGGGTGACTAGAATCACACAAAAGTAAAGTTGTAATGACCCCTTGGTCCCTTTTTTCCTTCCCTGACAACAGTCACTAGACAGTCACTAGACTAGACAAAGTCCACTAGTTCATGGACTTCCATCACCCTAGCAGGGCTTTAAAACCCCTTAGGGTACCCGGCCCCTTGCTGTCTTATCTCATTTTGTTAATTACATTTCATGATCATGGAGGGTCGGGAGGCAGAGAAGGAACCAGCATCCAATTTCAGAGAGCAGCCGCGATCCCGAGATGGGCAAGCAAGATGCTGGTAGAAAATCAATTCAGCAGTCAGCTGTGATGCACGAATGGCTCCCAGGGAAAGGGTCAGGATAGCCAAGCACACAAGCAGATACAAGAGGAGACAAGTCGATCTCTCTGTGTGGGGCAGGGCGGTGTGGCTCCCATGCTACCTGGTCAAGATCAGTGCCACTGTGAGTGGGGGTAGTCTCTGGGGACACAGAGACTTTTCAGACAACTTGGAGTTAAAATGTATGGAATTTTTCATTCCCAAGTTGTTTTGTCAAGTGCTGTAAGGCTTGGGTGAATACAGGAGGGGCTTCCTTGAGGATTCTGGCAAAGGGCAGTAAGACCTCATTTACTTGGCACCTTCAAGTATTGAGGGATCATAGGTGAGATATGTGACCCAAAGGGGCTCTGAGCGGAGTCTACAATGACACAAACTCTATTCCTCGAGGCTCGTCATCTGAATTTGAGAGAGCCCATCTCTCAGAAAAGATTCTTCACTCTTGCTTTAGAATAAAGGCTAAGGAGCTTGGTCGTTTGATTTCCTGGTATGGTAGATCAATTTAAAAAGAGTCTCGGGGCGCCTGGGTGGCTTAGTCGGTTAAGCGTCCGACTTTCGCTTGGGTCATGATCTCGCGGTTCGTGGGTTCGAGCCCCGCGTCGGGCTCTGTGCTGACTGCCAGCTCAGAGCCTGGAGCCTATTTTGGAGTCGGTGTCTCCCTCTCTCTCTGACCCTCCCCTGCTCACGCTGTCTCTCTCTCCTTCTCTCCTAGAAATAAATTTAAAAATATATTAAAAAAATAAAATAAAAAAAATAAAGAGTCTCTCCAGCCCTTGAATTTGGTCTGGGCTCGTGACATGTGTTAGCCAGTAAAATACAG
>NW_027551569.1:8874232-9087099 GCF_008692635.1 Crocuta crocuta
AGGAATCCTGCTATTCCCATGTGAACAAGGTCAAACTAGCTGGAGGATGAGAGACCCTGTGAAGGAGAACCCAGTCATCCCAGCTGAGGTCATCCTAAACCAGCTGAAGCCAAACACCTGTGAGCCCAGCTAGATCACAGAGCTGCCTCCCCATCCACACTGCACACGGACACAAAACAAGCCCAATGGGGCCAGCTAGGACATGAACACATGAGCAGTGGTAAATGACTGCTGTCTGAAGCCATTAGGTTTTGAGGCTGGTTGTTACTCAGCGACTCTGACTGAAACAACTTGGTCTGCTACAGTTTGTTGACTGGGAACAAGAAAACAAATCAACAACTAAAAAGTAGAAACAGAGACTCAAAGGATGCAATGGACTGGGGCTGTTTAGAAAAAGGAGAGCACTTGGTTGCACTTCCTAAGACCTTGACCGCTGGTGGTTTTAAATCACAGTATAGAAGTAATCAGGAAAATTTACTGAAATATAGTATCCTTTCTTTTAACGTTTTATTTAATTTTGAGGGGGGAGGAGAAAGAGAGAGAGTGTGAGCAGGGAAAGGGCAGAGACAGAGGGAGACTCAGAATCCAAAGCAGGCTCCAGGCTCTGAGCTGTCAGCACAGAGCCGGATAAGGGGGCTCGAACCCACGAACCGCGAGATCGTGACCTGAGCCAAAGTCGGATGCTTAACCAACTGAGCCACCCAGGCGCCCCAGTATCCCAGTGCAAATGCATAACAATTTTTAAGAAAGATTCTTGTTGGGGTGCCTGGGTGGCTCAGTCAGTTAAGCGTGCGACTTCGGCTCAGGTCATGATCTCACGGTTCGTGGGTTCGAGCCCCGCGTTGGGCTCTGTGCTGACAGCTAGCTCAGAGCCTGGAGCCTGCTTTGGATTCTGTGTCTCTCTCTCTGACCCTCCCTCGCTCATGCTGTCTCTCTCTCTCTCTCAGAAATAAATAAAAAACATTAAAACAATTTTTAAAAAAAGAAAGATTCTTGTTTAAAATAGTTACTATAGAGTGCCTTGGTGGCTTAGTTGGTTAAGCATCTGACTCTTGATCTCAACTAAGGTCTTGATCTCAGAGTCATGAGTTCAAGCCCCACGTTGGCTCCACCCTGGGTGTGGAGCCTACTTAAAAAATAAAAAATAAAAATAAAAAAGATAATTAACAAAAAAAGCTTAAGGTGTCAAACGTTCTTTATCTGGCGTGGGGACCATACATACTATCTAGAGCAAGAGTCAGGTAACATCTCAAACAGGTGTTTGTATTGCTTCCCTTGCAAAAGGAAGCCTATGGCAGGAAACGGAGTCTGTCTGCCATGATGTTGGCATTTAACTACTCATGGTGACAAACGAAACAGTCACAGTTGAAACTGGGATGACCCAAGAAGATCTGTGCAGGAGAGCCAAACTCTTTCCGTATGTCCCTTCCTTCCTCCCAGGTGCCAGATTAGTGGTGCCAGAGAAGCCAGCCGAGGACAGACACACAGACTGTGGTCTGCAGGGCCAGTCTTGGGAGGCAGCCTGCAGGGCTCTCTGTGGAGCAGACCGAAAAGGAGACCAAGTGGCAGAGCTGCATTAGCTCAAAGCTGCCGGACCAGCTTCACTCCTTGGCTTGCCCTTTGTTGCTTCCTCTGAACACCATAAGCCCAGTTCATTCTGCCTTGCATACCTGAATTCTGCTCCTTTCCAAGGCACCACAGGAGAAAATAATAATAGTAATAATAATAATAATAATAATGGTTCATATTCACTGCATATGGACTAAGTGTCAAGGACCGGACGAAGCTCAGGTCATAAATGAACTCATTTGCCCTATAAGCTAAGTGCTACTGCTCTCTCTCCTTTCAAAAAGCAGAACAGAGGCACAGAGAGCTGAAACAAGTTGCCTGAGGTCACATAGTGAGAAAATGGCAGAGGCAGGATTCTGACCCCGATGGCAGGCTCCACACCCATCCCCTAAATTGTTCTGCCCTGCTCCTTCAGTAGGCAGTTTCCTCATCCCTTCCCAGCTGGATGTGGCTACAACCTGTGACCCATCCCTGACTCTTACCTTTTAATTATTAAAAAATTTTTGTAAATGTTTATTTATATTTGGGGGAGAGAGAGAGAGAGAGACAGAGTGTGAATGGGGGAGGGGCAAGGAGAGGGAGATACAGAATCTGAAGCAGGCTCCTGGCCCTGCGTTGTCAGCACAGAGCCCAGCGTGGGGCTCGAACTCATGAACCGTGAGATCATGACCCGAGACAAAGTCAGACGCTTAACTGACTGAGCCACCCAGGTGCACCTATTATTATTTTTCTTAAGTTTATATATATATCTATATATCAGAGAGAGAGAGAGAGACAGCACATGCTTGTGCACGAGGTGGGGGGATCAGGCAGTGAGAGAGGGAGAGAGTCCCAGGCAGGCTCCATGCCCACTGAGGAGCCTGACCTGGGGCTCAATCTCACCATCCTGAGGTCACGACTGAGTCCAAATCAAGAGTCGAATGCTTAACCGACTGAGCCATCCAGGCGTCCCTCTGATTTTTTAGAACTGGGTCTTCTCCATCACCTGTGCTTACGCCTCTCCCCACCATCAGTGGGACCCGGGGGACAGGGGGCCGGAAACTGGCGTGGGCTTGTTCTCAGGGGGCCGGTCCTCTGCCTCACGGCTTCTGGCTAATTACCACCCATCACCTGCAGCAGGGCCCGGGGAAACCAGACCCGCGCAGGGACGTGTGCGCCCACCTGACACAGCTCAGCCTGCACCTTTGGCAAGCAGAGCAAACGTGCCCAAGGCCAGCTGCCAGCGCCGCCGCCTCCCTGTCCCCACCCCCGCAGAGCCGCTGACAGGCCAAGGCTCCAGGCTGCTTTATCTCCTGCTAACACCCGTCTCCTCTCCCTCCTCCACTCTATCTGGGAGTTTCCTGGTGGTTCTAATGAAAAACCCCTGTGTCACATTGAAAAGTTGCCAGTTACTGCTGCTGGGAATAAAATCCAGTCTCTGCTGGGTGGAGACTCCTGGAGCTTCAAGCTGGGAGTGATGGGTGGGGGTGGGGGTGGGGGTTGAAATAATCTCTCTGGTGCCAGGGGGCAGCCTCTCAGGCATAATGAGATGCCACCTAGGTGGGTGCTCCCTGACTGCAGGAAAGAAACAAGAGGCGCTTCCAGGCTCCCCACTCACCTGGACANCAGGCTGACTGGTTCGGGCTCCTTTCCCCACATCCCCAGAGATCGGACACAGCTGGGGGCCCCTTGTCCGGGGAGCTCTCAGGTCAATCTGCGTGCAGGGCCACGGCTCCCCCAAATCCTTGGCGACCTGATCCGTCCACTTGCAGATTATTCAAAACACACCAGTTGATTCCCCAGATCTAGGGTTTGGGGTAAACCCCACCCTCAACTCCTCCCTACCTGGATTGTGTGCTCAAAACCACTGACCCGAACAACAAGATGCTCCCCTTCCCCCAGCCTCACATGCTCTCCCTGGACCACAAACTCTCACACGAGCCCTTTGAAGGCCAGGCATCACTAGCGCTGATCCTCCCGGCACACAGGGACAGCCATTCCTGTCCCTCTTTCACAGACAAAGAAGCTCAGAGTCCCTGACAGGCTGTGGCACCAATGGAGTCAAGGTCATCAAGGGCACTCTCTGGGACAAACACAGTGGGATCTGAAAAGCAATTTTAAAGCCTGGTACATAGGAAGCCCCACATTAAGACAGGGCAGGGCAGGGGGTGGGGGGAGGGGGAGGTGGCTCCGTGGCCCCGCAGAGTTAGCTGCAGACATGGCTCTGGTGTCTAAGTGTAAACTGAGGTCCAGTCCCCGACCACCTTCCAAAGCACTTGCATTAGAGGAAACGAGAGTCTCAGTGACATTTACGGGAGTGATTTTGCCTCCCCCTGGCCCTGCCCTGGGAACATCTGGTGATGTCTGAAGACAGTTTTGTTGTCACCATTGTTTGGTGGGTTTTGGCATCTAGTAGGTAGAAGTCAGGCATGCTGCTAAATGCCCTGAAATGCACGGGACCACCCCAAATGTCAATAGCGACACCACCAAGAAGTCCTGGAATAGATTCAAGGGGCCATCAGAGATGAAGGCTCAAATCCAGGGACATCCTTGGCCCCTTGAAGACAGAGTGTTCATTCAGGTTTTGGTTTGGGGAGTGGGATTTTCTTAGCCTCAATTTGTTGTCATTTATCTGGAAAGAAGATGCAGGTGTCCACCCCAGGGGCCATCAGAGAAAGGCCAGCAGGGTGGACACACAGCCAGACCCCTGCGTGAGCTGGGCTTAAAGGACCCACTTTACTCTGATATCCAATAAATGCTAAGACCCACAGCTTAAGCCCTTGATCCCTCAGACAGTGGCCATCGCTTACATGGTACCATATGGATGAACAACTGTGCAGTTTGGGACTGTCTGATCAGATTTATTCCAGGATGGGTTCCCCAGGTGTCTCTCCTCTTCACTGAGAATTCAAAGAACAGCCCATTTAGTTGACAACATGGAGGCTCCCACGAGTAAACGGAGTGGGAGTGGAACCAGCTACCAGGGCGGCACAAATGCTCCTGCGGAAGCCAGGCTGGAGGTGCCAAATATTTTCTTTACAGTTGATTTGATGCAGTTCTGTGGCTGATGGTGTGTGGAGGCGAAACGCCTCCAGACGGCCGGGCCCCCTCCTGTTTGCGGGGCCCTCACCTCAAAGGGCATACATAATTCCTTTCCCCCTATAAAGTGAATCTGGGCGTTTTATAGCTGCAAAGGGAGCAATCCCATTTGAATTAATCAAGAGTCTGAAGGCAAAAGTGCATTACGTAGCTTTTAAGGACATTCTTCCTAGGTTGACAAGGTCCCATGGCCACCCCCTGAGAAGCTTTCGCAACTGAGTATTTCTTGACATCACTCAAGGGAGGTCTGCTGTCTTAGCTGTATTTGCACGAAGCCTGTGGTTTTTTCACTCGTCAGTTTAAGAAATGACTATGGTCTGCCTCTTGGCGTGGTGCATACTTGTTAGCCACGCCCCCATGACATTTCTCCTTTGCTGAATTAGAAGGAAGCAGTAATATAATGGAGGGGAAACCTACCTTTCAGCCACTTTGGACATTTTTAAACAATGTCTGTCAATCTGTGCATTCAAAAATGTAATCTGGGGGAAGATAGAACAGAGGTGTTAGGACCAAATTTAATTTTTCCCCCTAACCCCCTGAACCCCAACCTTGTATTTCCATCCAGATCCAAACAGTTCCTCTGGCCAGCCTTCACCAGCCCTTCAGCTTTGTGTTCCAATGGCCATGTGCCCTTTTGAAAATTCCCACCACACTCAGGAATCATGCTCCACAATTTTAGCCTATGCCAAGTACTCTCCTGTGCTGTGTTGTAGCCTACCTCTTGACTCCCCAAAGCGATTGCAAACTTAAAGGCGGTGGTATATACATCCCACAAAACTTTGCAATGCTTACAGGCACCGTAAATATCTACTTGGACTAATTTTGGGTGATTTCAGCCTTCACACCTGCATCACACCCACATGCTTGGTGCACTTGACTAGAATCATCAAATAGCTACTTTGCATACATCTGTTTCCTCTCCCGCCACGCTCCTGCCCCCAACATAAATTAGTCAAGGGCAGGCACCTAATAGTTCACTCTTTTGGGTTTCCCAAAAGATGCCAGTAGAGCATAATGTAAAGAGTAGACCCTAAAGTTACTTCATTACCAGTGAACCCTAGAAAGGAGTAATGTAATTAGCTGTTGTCTGCTGACTCGAGTTGACCGGTTAGCTTCTCATCATGAAGGGAGACAATGTGAAACCAAATAATACTGCAGTGGCCCCAGGAGCTGAGCTTTCTTTCTTTGTAAGCTTGCCTTTTGCGTCACAGCAACAAAGTCGGTGGCTCTGAGCTGGCTTACTCTGTAAGTGCATTACAATGGTAAGGACTCTGTGACATCAGTCCCTCCCCCCTGCAGCCCTCACAGCATTCTGTGGGAACCCCAAGTATAGCAGCGCCCCAAGGCATTGGGATAATTCCTTCATGCCCTTCTCTATTAACTTCTGGGGGACCTCGGTGGAGAATTTTTCCTCTCGAGCTTCCACGGTTGTTCACACTCAGAGGTTCGTGTCATCCACAGCTGGGTTCCACTGTGGTTTCTAGGAACTCAAAGCTCACTCAGCCTTCAGAGGTGAGCATTCAAAGGGCTTTCACACTGGCCATGTCTCCTCCTGGGAGTGCAGGAGTCAATTCATTCACCTGTTTCCGGATGTCATCTTTTGTCGTTTTCCTGATTGGCTGACTGGGTATGTGCACGGGGCTTTGAGACTGGGACTCTTCAGTCACACCATACACTGACTGGAGAGGAAGGAAGAATATAGAGTCACGCACCCTCAGAGTTGCAGGGGGCCTTAGAGGCAGGTTGTGCAAGCACTCATGTGATGCTTCCGATCCCCTCTGTGACATCCTGACAATAAGTGATCAGCCGCTGCTTAAATGTCTACAGTGAGGGGAGCTCTTCCTCCTGAAGCAGCTTGTCCCCTCTTTGGGTCACCACTGTTAGAAAATCTTTCCTGTCACTAAGCTGAAATGGTCTCCTTGAATATCACTGTTTCTCCAAATATGGTCCATAGGCTGTCTGCAAAGAATCATCTGGAAGTACTTGGTGAAGATGCACACTGCTGAGCCCCACCCCAGACCCACCGAATCAGAGTCTGTGGGTGGGGCTTGGGGCTTTGCCCTTTTATCAAATGGCCCAAGTGATTCTAGGGCATAAGAAAGTTCAAGAATAACTATTGAGAGCTATGCACAAAAGATCCCCTCTAGACTTTCTGTTGGCCAGCAGATGACATGTTCATCCAGTATAAATTTGAGAGGGCAGAGTTTTAGATTTTCTTCCTTTTCAGCCAAACAGATTTCTGGCCTCAGTTTCTCCACATGCCATGGCTGCTGATTAAACCATTCTTTGTGCTGGAGACAGATGAAAAACCCTCCTTGCTTTGGGAATGGAACAAAACCCAGGAGGGTATGCAATGTATAGCTGAAATCTATAAAATCAAGAAGGGCTCAGATGAAGCGGATGTGAGCTCCACGAAATTCTGGAATATTAGAATTAGGAGGCCCTTAAAGATTAAGTGAGGATGTTTTAAGACTAACACTATAAAATGTCATGATACAATAAAAATAGCATAATTATCTCAGTAAAGAATAAAATATGTAAGTCGATTCAAGAAGTTGATATATATGTCAGGGTGTGTGTGTGTATGTGTGTGTGTGTGTGTGTGTGTGTGTAAGAAAATGAAAATGAAAAGACTGGAAATAGGAAAGAAATAGGAATGTCTGGGGACACATCTCTAACTTTTTGAAATTAGTATTTTGGAGGACTGACAGGTTCTCCTACTATATGGTCTTGGGTGCCATCGTGAGGTTGGGATACAGCAGTCATGGGGCAGACTGAGTGTGTCACCCCTGGATATGCCATGGCTACTGCCCCTTCAAGGACTGTGAAACACAAATAATCTTTGGCCCATTCACAGTTGAGCAAGATGGTGATTTGAATTTGGATGATTTAGCTGTATAAAAGACTTTCTAAGTACTAAGCTCACCTTCACCTGTGGGATTTTGATACTTTTTGTTCATTTAATTTCTTTTCCTCCCAAGTCAACTGCTACTTACCCTGCAGACCTCAGCACACCTGAGCCTGCTCTAGAAGCCCTCAGGAAGCCCCCCGCCCGGGTCCCCCCTCCTGGCCCTGCTGTACCATCCTGTACTTCCCTCCCGATATTGTTGCCTGTTCGCGTGTTCCAGCACCGCCGGGCTGTGGGATGGGTGAGCACTTGTCACCGTAGTGCAGCAGCAAGAACGGTGCCAAGTACATATCAGCCACTCCACAAATATTTGCAAAATGAATGAATGAAACGGTTTCAGAGGACAAAATGGGGTGGAATTAACAAATAGCAAATTACTGTTTGAACAGTACCAGAAACAGAAGGGCTATCTGCATCAAGAATTTTTAATTCAGCTAAACTAGCGAACCTTTTTAACCCTCTGTGGGTTCTTCAGACGCCGGCATTTTCTGATATCCATTTCCGTTGTGTTCACACAGCCTGGCTGAGAAAAAAAAAAATCATCATATAAATTACTAAGTGAAAATCGCACATTCCAGTGTGACCCAAGTGACTCTGTCAGACCCAATCTTCGTCGCTCCCATTGCAGATAATACATGATCGTCTCCATTTTGCCACTTACGATGTCCTTCACAAAGACGTTCCGTCTTCAATATGTGTTCCTGCAAAGAGTTCTCACGTGAAATAATACAAGCCTGCCTCACACTGCCTAGGGATGATATGGGCAGGATAGGGTGTGCCGTTTCTAAGACTAAACTTATTATTCACTCAGAGGGGCCAGAGAGTTTCAATCACGACACGCACCGAACCATCTAAAAACAATCCAATACCACGATGGGGAATTTTTTTTGTTGGTTTTGCTTTTAACCAGCTCTTAGGAAGGGCTGGCATAGTATCCCTGCTCTAGTTCCTTTTCATGAGGGAGAAGCAAGGTTTGTTTTAATAATGGAAATTAGAACTACATCGAACCTCATCATTCGTGGATTTTGTCTTTGTGAATGCACCTATGAGCTAACATTTGCTCCAAACTCCCAAATCAGTATGGGCGGTGCGTTCGTGATTCTTTGCGGAACTGGGCAGAGCAGCAAAAATTGTGAGATGTGTGCCTGTTCCCGGTGAGGCCCAATTAGCGGACATTCTGTCTTCCTGTCTCATCTCCTACTGTAAATGAATGCCCTTTTCAAGGTCTATTTAGTACCACCGTTTCCACATTTCTGTGCATCTTGTTGGTGATTTTGCTGTTTTGGGTGACTCTCAACCATCGTGCTCAAGTGCTGTCTCGCATTCCTATGTGCAAGAAGGCCATGGGGTGCTTGGCAGAGGCAGAAGCGCGTCAGGTCAACTTCCTTCGGGCGTGAGCCACAGGGCTGTTGGCCAGGAGGTCAATATTAATGAACCGACGGTATATATTACATAAAATGTCTTTAAACGGAAACAGACTTTAGATGTGGTTACGTTTCGATCACTTGAAGAAAATGCTGTGACCAGAACCTAACCCTGTATTTCTCCCTGGATAACAGCTCAGCCTTCACTGATTCAGTACCCAGCAACTTCACAGAATGTAATTACCGTGAATGTTGAGAATGGGCCGCATTTGGAGATGATTCTAAGTTTTAGAGTCGGATGACAGTAGAAATGGAAACTGGTTATTTTGTGAGCGGTAAACCTCAGGGGTCCAGAGGTCTCCAGGGGCGCTTCCCACAGCGCCCCTTTTCCAATTCCGTATTGTCATGGATGAATACTTTTTAAAAGCTGGAACTGAGATCCATTCCAAACAATATACTGAGATTATGTTGACTGAATGGCAAAACCAATTTCACAAAGTTTAGCAATTTCCTTTAATTTTAAGAATGAGACACCTGGTGGCTAAAGAGAGTCTTTTCTTTCAAGCGAAGGAAGACGGAAAATGAACAAAACAAACAAACAAAAGAACCCAACCAAAAGCATAGGGGACCAAGCAAAGCTTTCTTACCACTGGCCTGTGCACATCCCAAAAGGCCCGTTCTTGACTATCCAAAATTTTCCTTTCCGTCTTGTCCTTTTTCCGATCTATCCTGAAATAACAAAGAAAAGAAATCAGAGCCTCCTGCTTCTAGGAGCTTGATGAACACAGGGCTCTTGGCACCTGTGTGATCCCTGCTCTCTGCACAGCTGTAAACCAGGGGTGGACGATTCCCTCAAGGAAACCTCAAGAAGTCTACACTTGGGAAGAGGACTTCTTTTCGGCTAGACTGCAAATCATCAGAGACGTGGAATGAGCATGGTGGACCCAAGGAGAGAACCAGAATCCGACTGTCCATTTGAGTGATTATGATTTAGATTATTCAGACCTGAATTTTCTGTGGACTTGACCCTGCCCCCCTCTCCCAACGCGGATACCGCATATTCAAATTATAGGAAAGAATTATAACCATAGGTTTGTAGTGTTGCATCTTCAAATTTGAAAGTTTGCTTTAGATTCAGAGTCAACAGAAGTGTCTTCAAAATGCTGCAATTACATGTTTTAAAAGTCACTTCAACCATCTGCTTTCTAAAAGCAGAGGAATAGCCTTAGTATGTAACAAGATCCAGGAGGCAAATATCACTGGCCTCAGCTCCGGGAGGCACAAATTGCAAGAGGGAAATTACAGGTGACAAAGGATTCTTTATGTTCTGATCAGGAACACAGATAAGAGGTTTGTTTGGTTTTTTTCCCCCTAAGCCTGTATTACTTCGTATTGCCTCTCTAAGTAAAAAGTAACCGATTATTGTGTAACTTCTGGTTCTTGGCTCTCTTGGGAACACTTTAGTTTACTGACCTGAAATAAACCATAATCACCCTGTGATTTTTGCGATAATTACTGTGTACTTCAATGGCCCACAATTATAAAGTAATCGGGAGTTAATCAGAAAAGTTAATCGAGAAATACCATATATGTACAAAGTGATAATTTCCCCTCTTTTTAACATGCGATGCCGTGTGACCCTGAAAGTGAAAATTAGCGCCCCTCTGGTTCCCAGTGGCTGCTGAGTCCACAGGCTCAATTCTGCCTCCTTCCTGCTCTCCCATTTTCTCTTTCCTCGGGGGCCACCATGGCTCCAGAGGGACAGCTGAGCATCCGGTGCCTGGTGCCCACCTCCTCCTAGGCTGCCGGCGGCACCAGGGTGCTCTGCAGGTGTGTGCAATCGTGGGCAGAGGGGAAAGCCAGAAACTGCAGAGGGAGGGCGAGAGCAACGGCACCGTGCCGGCCACAGGACTCAGAGACATCGGGTCATTTCCAACTATGACCACACCTGTGATCAAGGCTCACGCACACAGCCAGGAACCGGCCCTAGGGGACGAGGCTGCAACACTGCCCACAGAGTGCGGAGGGGGTCCACTGTGGACCCACGGGGGTCTGCTCAGGGACAACTGGTGCCTTGCCCCAGCTCAGGGTCTCTTTCTCACCCCTCCTCCATCCCTTCACACTCCCTGCAAAACCAGAGACCATTGCTGGAAAGGGCCAGAAAGAACCCAACCTGAAAAGGTTCATTTCCCAGAACTGAACGGATCGGGTTGACAAGAATGTTTGCGGACATTTATTGCACACTTCTCGTGTTTTCTTAGAGAGGAAGGGATTTCCACTGGACTCCTTGGTAGGGAAACATACGGGGAAAACACTCCAGCTAGTCTCTCATTTCTTGTGCTGGGGGAGAAAGAGGGCCTTAGCTTTACTGGCAGATCTGAAAGAGGAAACTGGGAAAGCTCAGGTCGGTTCTTGCTGGGCCCTGTCCAGCACTCTGTTCACTCCGCACGCAGTGAACTTATAGGGGTCAACTCTGCCCTGGGGTGGGAGGCTCTGCAGATATCTAGCTCTGCCCAGCATGGGCGAGTTTCATTCCGGGGTAAAGATCTGTGGTCACAGATCCAAAGTCATGCCCTATAAACTGGCTTGTATCAGTAATAACCTTAACACACTGGACTCCAGCGTCTGACTTCTGTGCCTTATTTTTGATTGGTTCTGAACCCCTCCCCTGGAGGGAAAGGGAGACGGGCTGGTCTCCCTAAAACTCCAACATGTTTTCCTCTGAAGGCAAAGTCTTCAGACCCACAGGAAAAGTGGGTCTGATGTTTTTCAGCCCCTAAGCACAGAAGGATTATTGGAAATCTCTTTAGGAAATAGGAATATCTTCTTCTAACTAGAGTTCTACATTGGGGAGCAAGCCCATTGCCTGCTAGAACACACACTTTTGAAATTATTTCAGTGTGCCATTGATGACAAAGATGAAATTTATCCACCTTGACCTTGGTTTCTACTCTGCTGCTCTCATGCAAGATGACAGCATCTGACCACAGCTGGCCGGCCGTGGAAGGAAACCCCGCTTTGGCAATACCACTCTCACACCACCTCCATAGTCCAGAGAGTCTGTTTCACTTTCCCAGGGTCTCTGTCAAGTTCACCTACTTCACTTGTGCTTCTGCTTGCATAAAGATGAACTCCCACTTCCTTGCAAAGGCCCTCTGGAGTCTTGCTAAGTTTTCCTAATGAGAAATGAAAATCAACGAGAAGGCATTAATCCTCGTAAGTTTGCACATTGACACCTATGCTTATTACAAGGCAGTCATCTATTTTGGTTATTCTCAACAGAGCAGCAGAGCCCCCACTTTAAATCCACTGGATGTGAACCCAGTGTGATTTTGCACCAAACTCTGCTGTATGGAGTAGGATTATTAATGTTCATTTACACACCCACTACATCTGAAGTCTCTGGTTCACCTGATTCCTCTTCTCTTGTGTGTTTTACAAGAACACGACTCACGTAGCGCTTGTCATCAAGGCCACTGAAGGCAGGAAGAAGGATTTGTGGGTATTCACGCAGGATTTGGGGAAGGGACGAGGAGGCTCTTGGCAGCCTATTGGACATCTCCGTGAGCAGAACCAAGAATAGATTTCTCAAGACTCATCTTCCAGCAAACGGCCCAGGGAAGGCGGCAAGAAAGAACCCTGATGACCTGGCACTCATGCCTTTGAGAGTTTGGATTCAAAAGTGGGAGAAAAAGGGAGTGTCTATATTTGTGATGTTCGTGAAAGGCAAACCCAAAACCAGAAAGAAAGAAAAGGCATCCAGGGCTGGCTTTAGAGGAAGAGGGGAGAAGCCTTTTCTCTAAGTCTGTAGGCTCACCTGCTGGCACAAAAGGACAGTGAGGAGGGGGTGTTTGACAGGTCCCCTAATGAGCCACCTAATTCTGATGGAATGCAAGGGTAGAACCCACATTATGCTATGTATTTTCATAGGGCTCATGCCAACATTAATTGATTACCCTCATTAGTGGATTATTAATATAAAAAGAGCTTCAGTTGAGATCAACACACATAAACTCAGTTATTACCAAGGCTCAGTGTATGAGTACCTCAAAAAAGCTTTCTGTGATTTTTCCACTGTTCATAGGAAGCAAAGCCAGTGATGCCTAAATGTCAGTCAATTAGGGAGCGGTTTCATAAATTATGACCCAGTCATGCCATGGAACACTAGGCAGCCATTAAAAACAATAATGTGGTGGTGCCTGGGTGGCTCAGTCAGTTAAGCGTCTGATTTTGGCCCACGTCATGATTTCATAGTTCGTGAGTTCGAGCCCCGCGTTGGGCTCTGTGCTGACAGTTCGGAACCTGGAGCCTGCTTCAGATTCTGTGTCTCCCTCTCTCCCCATCCCATCTACCACTCACTCTCTGTCTGTCTCTCTCTCTCTCTCTCTCAAAAATAAAAAAATAAAAATAAAAACAATAATGTGGATTATCATTACTAATATGGAAAGACTCTCAACATACTTGCAGTATATGATTGGGGAAAGAAGCAGCTTACTGGACAATGTTCAGGGTAGGATTCAGATTTTTTTTTTGTAAAGAAAAAAATGTACGTACAGAAAAAAGGTTAGAGGAGAAGGATTGTGGGTTCTTTCCTCTCCTTTGTTTGCTGTTTGAAATTTGGGTTTTAGCAAGAGAATACATCATGTGAAAAAAGTTAATAAAATTACTGAATTTTGAAAACAAAATTCTTTTTTAAAATTTATAACCACTTTTAGACAGAAATTCAACCTGAAAGAACATCTTACTGCCATATTCTTTACAAATATCAAAACAAAACATTATATATGGTAGGAGAAGAGACAACTGGATGAATATATCAGAAGTTGATGCTGTCTTGTTTCTGTTTGTCTAAACATGGAACACATGGAAAATTCTCTTTTTTCTAAAACGTGGAAAATACAGGAAAGAGAGACACAGAGCGGAGGGGCCACACGTTTCTGTAGGCTGGGTATTTCTGGTAGGTTGTGTTAAGGAAACGATATAGTGCTTCACAGTGGGTGCACAAAAATAGGACAGCGATCTTCTGAGAGAGGGGTGACAGCTGGCACATGAGGGACAGGAATAGGATGCTCAGATCCACAGAACAGCCATTGCAGGATTTGCTTGGGAAGATCATAATGTTCCTACACACTTATGTGTTTTTTAAGTTCATTTATTTTTGAGACAGAGAGAGAAGCCCAACAAGGCTCCACATTCAGTACAGAGCCCAACATGGGGCTCGACTTCATGAACCGTGAGATTGCGACCTGAGCTGAAATCGAGAGTCAGACACTTAACTGACTGAACCACCCAGGTACCCCTAGCCATTCACCTCTTAAAAGCGCATTTGGGTTGTTTTTGTTTGGTCACCACAAACAGAGGTGCTGTAAGCAGGTTTTTGTGTGAACAGAAGTTCTGATTTCTCTGGGGTGCCTACCTAGGAGTAGGATTACTTGGTTGTATGGGAAGTGTATGTTTACCTTTGTGAGAACCTGCCAGACCATTTTCCAGAGTGGCTGTGCCATTTTGCATTCCCACGTGGCATTATCAGTACCTTTTATTTTAGCCACTCTACCAGGTATGTAGTGGTACCTCACCAGGGAGTCAATCTTTGTTTCCCTAATGAATGATGCTGTTGAACATCTCTTAGAGTGCTTATTTGTCATCCGACGTCCTCTCTGGTGAAGTGTCTGTTCACGTCTTTGCCCATTTTTGAGCTGTTTGTTTTCTTATTGCTGAGTTTTAAGAGCTCTTTACATAAAGGTGCAATTTTATTGCATGGGTAGAGGAGGTGAGAACAGAGGGGAAATAAAAGACACTTCCTTTCCACTGCCTGAAAGGAACCAGGGAGGGAAAAGAGGAAAGAGAGAAGCAGAAACAGAGCTGCAGATAGGGTTTTACTCTCCTCGCACACGTAAGCCACAAAATAACCATACTTACTGCTTCATAATCTGCCAGTTCCAGCCTCGCTTTATTCTGCATTGTCCTCTTACAGAGATAGATGGCTGAGGGAAGAAGAGAAATTACTACACGTGCAGACCCAGCAGTGTGGTGGCGTCACAGAGCCACCCATCCATCTCTCCATCCACTCATCCACCCAGCTATCCAGCCAGCCCTCCCGGCGAGCCCAGTGCTGCGCTGAGCAGAATATGTTTCTGTGTGGAAGCCATGACATCTAACCTCCAGAAATCTTCCTTCAAGGTCAGGATTGGATGAGAACTCCATCTTCTCGTCTTGACTGCTCCCTTTCATCCTCCTCACTCTGCCTCACCCAAGCATCCTCCACCAGGGTCATCTTTCACAAATAAGATCATGTGACCTTCCTGCCTATACTCTCTGCATTGCCTCCTCAGTGACCTTAGAAGAGCAGCCAAGCTCCTTAGGGTGGCGTGCTTAGTTCTTTAAGCTCCAGTCTCCTTACCTTGTCAGCCTCTTCCCTCCCTGCCTACCTTGGGCATGTGAGGCTACCAGACCCTTCAGTTCTACTCCTCTGCCTATGTGTTCTCCACATGGAAAATCTGGCAACCTCCTACTAATCTCGGAAGACCCAGCTCAGTTTTCCCAATAGCGTCTACCCACACTCACCCATGGAACTTAATTCCAGGGCACTGTGATCATGGGTTTACTAGACTGTCCCCCAGCTGTAGGCAGAGAGCTCCTCAAAGGCATAGGATGTGTCCTACTCAGCTTGAATCTCTACACCTAGCACCAGGGCTGGCCTAGCAGGTAGAATGAATGAACAGTGGAAACGGTGGACAATTAGGGTCTCTCTTCCCAAGCTAAGGGACGATTCTTTCTCAAACATGGCTTCCTTCATCACGTCCTCTCTCTACCTTTGCTTCTTCAGTATCTCCCTCCTTCTCCAGTGCCAAGTAGAATGATCCAGGGAAGACAACAGACGAATGGTATGAATGGCCAGGAGACAGGGTCAGAGAGGACGTGTGGCTGACCTGTGGTTTACCAACTTAGTTAGACTAGGAGATCTAGTTAACTCCTTGCTGGATCAATAAACCTCCTCCATGTGATATGAAAAACTTGCTGATGGCAGCTTACAGTATGCTGGAACCTCGTGGCCGGCAGCCTACATTTCTGCTCACATCAGTTGAGCTGTATGTGGATGAGAGTCAGTTGTGTTTGTTCACAAATCTGTTTATGTCAGGCACACCTGTTATTTTAATAATGTAAGTTCACTAAATATTACATTTCACTGATGAAATTAGTGTGAAAAGAGAGAGATGTTTCTATGAAGACCCAGGTGAGTGGTTTGGAACAACTTGATAAAGAAGAGTTGGCTAAGACAATTGCTAATGAGTTTGGTAGAGGTGAAATAACTGAAAAAAAAAAAAGGGAAAAAAATAATAAAAATTTGAAAGGGGTCAACATACAGGTTACTTCAAAAGTGTTTCTAAATTCTTGATACATTTTAAAGGTGCCAAAACTGGATGGTTTATCTTGAGTGTGGTTGAATTAAGAAAGAAACTGAAATGATTATGGCCCATAATCAAAGAGGGTCTTTGGTCCGATCTCAAAAAGCCATCAAATGATCATTCTTTTGTAGAGCTTATGTTGATATGAAGAGATTACGTAAGGCTGTATCTCTTCTTCAGAATTCTCCACTTACTATCTTTTGCAAAGAACCAGGCAGGTACAGCTCTCCATCATTTCTGATGAAGGGTCGTATGCTCTATTACAAGGTACCTCCTTTGGTCTCCTGGACCACCATTTAGGCAGCCTATGGAATTGGAGGTTACCTAAAGAGGAGGCATGACATGTCACCAGCCCCACCAATGAGCTGGTCTCATTGACAAAGGAGCAGCACAACTCAGTGGAGGTGAAAGCTGTTGTGACAGTGCTGTCCCAGAGGGTGTGTTGCACTAATGCAGGACAGTTCAACACAGGTTGGGCTATGGCCTTTATTTGAGCACAGTCATCCTGAGAAACCTCTAACACATCTGGATCAACATGGGCCAGCTTGGTCGTGAAGTAAAATATCACACATGGAATGCAAAGGTGGCACCATTCCAGATGACCACGAGCTACAAGGTCACATGGTCTCAACTTGCTTCCTCTGTGACTAATGTCACATGTTAGGGAGTCTGTTCAGCACAATGAGGGAGGTAGAATGTAGCTGTTGAATGAACCTTTTCTTGGCATAGAACTTGGGGCTTGTCTGCACGGCTATGGTGCCTTCAACAGTGCTTGCTGTAATATCTGACCAATCAAATGGCTATAGACAATGACAGTCAGTCCTAGCACAGGGCATCTGGGGGACTTGCTTTAAGCTCACATGTTGGTTTTATTTGGATATTTAATTTCTCACTGAGAAATCTTTGTCTCCTTGCCCTCACACTGGGCAATCCCACCTCCTGGCACATCACTTGGATGACCCACTGCCATCTCAAGCTCACCGCGTCTCACCATGATAAAAATAGGAAACATAAAAAATATTATGAAGTGAATGGACTCATATACTATATGTGCAATTAAACAATTAAAAAATAATGACCTCATCCTATTTCAATGTATTTAAAGAACTGACTCCCTTTTCAAACTTTGTCTTTACAAGTGATATCATTTACCTTGATCTCTTAAACCAGGGAACTTGTAAAACATGTATTTCTCTGTTTTCCTCATACCCTGGAATCACTTTTTAGTACACTGGGGTTTTAGCATTGGAAGGAAACCTGGTGGCCATTAAGTACAGGCCCCGTGTTGCCAGATGGGAAAACCAAAGGCCCAGAGAGGTGAAGTGATTAACCCCTAGGCCAGTTAGTGGTGGAAGTGGAATTAGAACTGATGCCCAGTTCAGAGCTTTTTCCATTATGACATTTGTTACTTCATTTGCTCATTCATGTATTCATTTAGTCACTCATTCAAGCATTTACTGAGTACCTCTGTTGTGCCAACCACTGTTCTATGTGCTAAGGTCTCACCACAATAGTCACTACCCCCCTAAGTGAAGCTCATTGAATGTCAGGTGCCATTGTAGAGCCTCTCCAAATGTTCACTCACTTAATCCTCATAATAACCCTGTGAGGTGTGTTCTGTGATTACCCTCAGTTTACGGATGAGGGAACTTTTCCCAGGTCATTCTCCATTGTTGGGATTCCCTAAAGCTGCTGCATCCATTTTCAATGTCTCACCTTGACTCTGACAGCTCTTTTATAAACCCGTCCCTCCCCAAGCTACTCAACCTTCTCAGTCATTCTTCATCAACAGGAAACCTTTGAATACTCAGATCAGACTCCTCACTGCCCTCTTCCTCCTCATCACGCTACCTCCCCCAGCCTGGAGTACTTGGATGGTAAGACTGTGACTTACTCAAATCTATGCCATAGCAACGGACACAGAGTTGGTGATCAGTAAAGGTATGTGGAATGAATGAAAGTTTCTGGTTCTTCATCAATCCAAATTACGCCTATTCTGAGTTCTTAGCTTTGGTTTTACATCCTCTCTGGCAAGATGGCCACCATGGAACTAATACTGTCAAACATTGCTTTAGTAATAAGAATACTAACCACCACCACCATGGTTTTTATTGAGTCCTTACTGTGGCCACACACCAAACTTTACAGGCATTTTATTTCATCTTAATAAAACAATGCTAGCAAATGGGTACTATTATTATTCTCATCTTCACATGACATTTCTGAAGCACAGAGAGGTTAAGTAACTTGCCAAGGTCTCACAGCTAGTGGTGCCCCTTGATCTTGGAGCTGCTGTTCTGAATTCTCCCTTGGCAAAAACTTCGATTTTCTGACTGACCTTTGTAAATGCTGGTGAGTACTTTTGCAGCCCGCACCTTGCCTTCTCCATCCAAAGTCAAGGCACAGGAATTCCAAATAATTTTGCTTTAATGAAAGTCTTACATAAATTGTCATTTCTATCCTTGTTCATGCTGCACAACTCAAATTATGACGTGCAGTATCCCTCTAGAGAAAGGGAACTAGGTTCTGGTGTATACAGTGTGAAATGCCTAAGCTTTATGGGCTCATAATATTTTCATCTTACTGGAGTCTAGTTATTTGGTCTCGCCACCCTCCTCCTCTCTCCACTGCCTGCAAAATTATTGGTTTTTACATTCACAAGGCACCTGCTTGCTGCATGGAACTGAGCCATGATGAATCAAGTTCTGAGTTGGGCTTTTGTGACCAATGTTTCAGCCCCAGAAGAACTAATTTTGAGAATAGCCAAATGTAGTTCTGATTCTGAGTTGAAAGCCTTGCTTATCCACTTATCACATCATTTAGAGCTGAGCCCTGTTCCAGAGGGACCCGCAGTGGTGCCTGCAGCCAGCTGCAGAGACCATCAGAAGGCCCTGTCCCCTGCATCAGACCGTCCTCGAGACCTGGAAATACAACTGTAGCCTTATCAGCCAATGGCTCGTCCGCACCCCACCCTCGGCACTGCTCCCACCTGCTGCTGGTGGGAGTGATCCAGACAGTGTAGTTATCACACAGTCTCCTGCACAGGCTTCCCTAAACACCACCCAGCTGCACGTGCCCCTCCATTCTCTGCAGCTGCCTCTGTCTCCCCAATGCGAGAAATCCTGCGAAGAGCTTGGGGAGAAGCTGGGGTCTCACCAAGTGCCCCGGGCCCAAGGAGGGCCACCGTGGACCGCCTCAGCAGCTAAGTCAGTGACAAGGA
This sequence comes from Crocuta crocuta, assembly GCF_008692635.1. Classification (NCBI taxonomy): domain Eukaryota; kingdom Metazoa; phylum Chordata; class Mammalia; order Carnivora; family Hyaenidae; genus Crocuta; species Crocuta crocuta. Next base: position 8,893,778 of record NW_027551569.1, read on the forward strand.
CTCTGTGCTAAGGGACAGACCATGAAAGGAGCATGGGCCTTGAAGCCACGCTGATCTGAGTTCCAATACTGATGCTTCTACTATCTAACTATCAAAAACACCAATGGATTATTAATAACTCTTAACAAGTCTGTGAGAATAGAAAGGGCTGGGGTGGGGGTGGCGGGTGACCCCTTGATCTAGCCCTCCCTGAAACCCTGCCCCAGAAAGGAGGGGTCAGCAAACACTGTCTTGGTTCTCCCCGGCACCACAGAATCAGCATACTGGCCAGCTTGATAGAACATTTCTTCCCTTCCCCCGTTCCCTTCCAAAGGCTGCAACTTTCAGTGCACTCTGCCTTTCTTCATTATGTGGAACAGGGAGCTTATTACGTGTCAATGGTGGGAAAAGGACTGGGTGGGATAACGACCCCTCCTCTCTGTGCGGCAGTCACCCAGACACCAAGCATTTGTCTTCCACGCTCCCAGGAGTGACATCTTGTCACTGCTCACCGTAGTCGGTGTTTTCAGGCTCCCAGCAGTTTGAAGGCCAAAAGTATGGGGCCTGCAAAAGAGCACAGGCGTCAGGACTCAGAGGCCCACCAGCCACCTGCCCTCCGCTGCCTGGGGCCTGAGTCCACCCTCTCCTGCACCAAAGGAGGACCCCTCCCCATGACAGGCTCTGCCCTGGCTCCTTCGTGCTGACACCAAACCCCCTACTCTCTCCCGTTCCTAATGCAGCTGAGGCTGTCGGCATTTTAATCTGGTTACTGAGAAATGAAATCCAAGGTAAGCAAAATAAATGCAAAACTGAGATGCTTATAGGGCAAACATTTCTTATTCCAAGGCGATAGAAGTCTGATGCGGAAGTCAGGCTAGCACTGTTTCCTGGACACACAAGTGCCAAGTTCCTTTTCTCTCTTTGACTTGTGTCGCCTAACACTGCTATGTGGAAACCCTAACCCACAGTGTGGCTGTGCTTGGAGTAAGGAAGTAATTAGGGTTAAGCGAGGTGACAGGGTAGGGCCCTGATACCATAGGATTAGTGTCCTTATGAAAGGGAACACCAGAGAGTTTGTTTCCTCTCTCCACTACGTGAAGAGGACACAGTGAGGAGTGGCTGTCTGAGAGCCGGGGTGAGCCCTCTCACCACTGACCTAAACTGGACCCTGGACCCTGGACTTTCAGCCTGCAGAACTGTGAGAAATTTCTCTTGTTTAAGCCCCCCAGTCTCTGGTGTTTTGCTATAGTAGCCAGAACAGACTAAGATGCCCTTTGACCCTGAATAAAAAGCTCCGCTCCAAACCCTTTGGTGTTGACCTTGACACAGCCTCTTATCCTCTGCCCTATTTCCCTCTAGGACAGGACCTGAGAAAAGGAGTGGGAGAGGTTAGGTAGTGGATAAAACTTCACACCAGGAAGGCAGCCTGGCAGAGCAGAAAGATCAAGGACTTTGCCACCAGGCTGACTGACGCTCAGTCAAGGCCACCTCCTGGATTTATTAAACCTTGGAGCATCTCAGTGTTCTCATCTGTCAAATGGATGATATATGTCCTTAAAAGCTTGTTCTTCAGAATGAATGAGGAAATACATGTGAAATGTGCCCACCCCAACAACAAATGGCCCAGATCAAAGCTTGTTTGGCCTTCCCAGTGTCTGGGAGAGATAAGGGCCATTCCCTTAAATAGCCTCAGTTTTGTAGGTAGTTCGAATCTGAGATCAGATAATAAGAGAACGTTCTTCAGAAGGGGGAGCTGGCAGGCCTACCTGGAAACGGTAGAAGGTGCTGTCATCCTTCATGGTGAGAACGTGATCCGAGATTGGAAAGATGTAGCCCTGGGCAGCTATAAGGCTTCCCAAGTGTATTGCTTCAACTGCACAGACAGGGCATGAGAGAGAGGAGTGTTTAGTAAGCTGTCAGAATGCAGGGCTCCTTAGCTGGAAGGTAAGTCAGGCCGGCAGAAAGGCAACCAGAAGCCAACTGTCATCACCCCCAGGTAGCTGCATGATTGATTGACTGATTGACCGATAATCTTTGATATAAATGCACTGGGCTGGAGGTGGGGGGGTGAAGCATCAGTGGCTGGGAAGGGCGAACATGCGTCTGGGACTCCTTTGGATCCCAGCTCTGAGAGTCTGACATGGCTTAACTTTCCCCAAGACTTCCAGAAGAAAGTAGCTTCATGGTTAAGAGCATGGGCTTTGGTATAGATACACCTGTACTGAATTAAGTGGGATGTTTCATGTAAAGGGCTTAGCACTGCCTGGTGCTGGGTAGCCCTGATTCATGTGCCTAGTTTCATCATGTTTATTATCCCCAGCAAAATGAGCATGCAGCCCACAACATTCTCTGATATGACAGGCCCGCCCGAGGGAGGAGAGCATTACCCTTCTCTTATGGATATAGAGTAAAACCTCGCTTTCTTAGAAAATTGGAGGGAGGGTAGGTGATGCAGTGGGCAGTGGCAGAAGGAGGCCAGCCTGACAGAAATGTGTATGTTTTTGCCACAATAGACCCATTGTTTCGTTACTTAGCACCAGCCATAAATAGATTCACATAGGTAAGAGTTTGTGTTTATTCTGAGCAGAGCTGAGAAAAAAAAAAATCTATATGGTTCCACCATGCATGATAATCCTTCACCAATAAAAGAGTACTCTTACTGGTAAAAACTAATTTTTGGATGTGAAAATGATTGATACGCTTATGGAGTCTCTAGAAATTATGAATTTCATAAGCTCTGAATTTTTTTTAATGTTTTATTTATTTCTGAGAGAGAGACAGCATGAGTGGGGGAGGGGCAGAGAGAGAGGGAGACACAGAATCTGAAACAGGCTCCAGGCTCTGAGCTGTCAGCACAGAGCCCAACATGGGGCTCGAACCCACGAACTGTGAGATCATGACCTGGGCTGAAGTCGGATGCTTAACCAACTGAGCCACCCAGGGGCCCCAGCTTTGGATTTTTTTTAAAGCAACTTGTTTTGTCTTGCAAACTTCTCAAGAGGTTGTATCTACTCCAAGTGTTTTGCTTATTTAGAACCACCTATCCTTTGGAAATAACTGGTGCAGTCAGAATGAACGAAGTCGATGCTATTTGCTTCGTGATGACCGGTTTGCTTTTTAAAGTCTAGGTACTTTGAGAAACATGGGTCCGGCAAAAAGGAAGAGTTTCGTCACTGGCAGCTGTTCCTTCTCCAGGGAAGAAAGAACAAAAACCAGTAAGAAGGTGATTTTCATGTCCCCAACCTAGAAGCTGGAACTCTCACTTCATCCTTGGTGGTTCTGCTTAGCTAGATGGATGATGGAGAGGGAGGGTGGGGGCGGAGCAGATGTTGGATGTGCCTGGTTTCCCAGGGCCTTGATTTGTCTCATTTTCACACTTGTATTCCCAGCTGGTGAACTGTTCTTAAATCTTCCTGCTCAACTGTTTCTCAGAAGCCTAATGGTTCCCAATACCCTGATGTCCTCCCAAGGCCATCCGAGAATAAGAGACCTTCATAGACATGATCCTTATTATTCACGAGCTTTTGGGGAAGCTTCTCATACCAGGGCCAGACGACTCCTGAAGCCTATTCTGATTCCACACTACAACTACTAATGATAGTAATATGTGTCAGAAATACAGTGATTGTTTTAGAAGGGCTAAGAAAACAGTGCTATTGGAAGAGAAAAGACTATCCTGAAGAAAGGTACTCCTTCAGTTTAGCATTATAACAAAGGAAACATTGACTTTAAATACAAGCAGCTAAACTGGTAGAAATGTATTCCGCCCAGTTTTCACAAGTGGACAATCAGAAGTCCAGGCTGCATGAAGGAAACACACGGGGTAGTTAATTTGGGTTCTTTCCCTAAAAGGATTTGCATTCACAGTTTCCCCTTGTAGATTAAGAGCTTGAGTAGAATTAAGAATTTTCACTTGTCATGGAAGTGGCCATTAATCATGATGGTGAAAAAGGGTAGTGTCCCTTCCATGAATGACCCCACTTTTCTGGCAGTCAGATTTCTGGCAACTGCATTTAATTGAACTCTATGTAAATTGTATTGTTTCATAGTCAATAGCCTCTTAGGAGCATCACATTAAAATATAGGAATTCCAGAGCTGACTTCGTGACCACAGCAAGGAATCACAGCTGAAGGTCAGACACCTAGAAAGGGCACTTACAAAACTCTTTAGAAAGCATAGCAATTGGAAGCCATTTAATTTGGGGCAGATAGGTCTACTCCCCAAGAACATAAGAATACATGAATGGATATTAGATATTGATAAGTATGACCTTCAGGCATCAAAGATACTCAGTTGCAACAGGAAGTGTACTATAAACTCTGAAAAGCATTAACTAACACACAGACCCTAAGGTTTACTTATCTGGAATTATCATTTTTCTGAAACCCCTCATTCTCTAATTATGCTGGCAAAATAAATTTTACTACTTATTTTCTGGTGGGAGGACAGATTTGGAAACTGTTTTATTGGCCAGAGTTCTGTTGTTTTTCTGGGAAGGTTTTCCTAATTGAAATGCACAATTAAGGTTGGGGAAAAAAAATCATTCTTTCACTTCTTGCAGAAGCAGAAAACAGAAGGAGTCTTAGCAAATAATTAAACATCTTAATTGTGGATCAGGCAATCTAATTTTAAGAGCTGGCTCTAGAAGGCTGTTCAGTGACAGTGCTACAACTTCTCTTTAATTGCTGTGGCTAACGAGAATTCATCTCATTTCACATGTTATTGTATTGGGCTCTTTGGCATTCTAAATAATTGCTCATTTCCTCAAAGGGTGATTTAGATTTAAAGATAGATATTCAGTGGAGAAAATAAATTAATTTCATTTGCAAATAGAGTGCCTCCACATCTTGGGATTCATATTTATTATTATTATTTTTTTAATGTTTATTTATTTTTGAGAGAGAGAGAGAGGGAGAGAGCATGCACTGGGGAGAGGCAGAGAGTGAGGGAGACACAGAATCTGAAGCAGGCTCCAGGCTCTGAGCTGTCAGCATAGAGCCCAACGAGGGGCTCGAACTCATGGACTGTGAGATCATGACCTAAACAGAAGTCGGATGCTTAACCTCCTGAGCCACCTAAGTGCCCCAGGATATACAGATATAAGCCCAGTTCTTAGACAGATGGGAAAATTTGGTTTGGAACTCATTTATGGGATGTTTTTCAATACCACAGAGGATAAAATCGGGGTCAAGTACCTGGGTCCTCAATGGAGAGGTTCTTCATAAGCCACTGCACAATGTCCGTACCTGAAATGATAAAGCAATTTGAACTGAAGACATCATGATGCTTGACTCTGTGGCACACCTAAAACCCCCCTAATTCCAATTAGCACACACCCAAAGGCTGGATAATATTGACAATTTTCCATCCTAACTAACCACATCTATCCATTGGTATGCTTCCATAGTCACAATCTCATTCTTTTCCAAAAAAATCCACTTTTGATGACTCAGGACGATCTTGTGTCCACACTTCTAGGGAGTATCTACAGGGAACTTCTTGCAAATACAGATTTTGATGACTTCCCTGAGACAGGTTAGGTGAAATTTTACCACACCTGAACCCCAGGATATTTCCTGAGGGAGGAGGTCTCTTCAGCTCCCTCCCCTAACTGACAAGGCCTGACTAACACAGGTGACCTTACAGGTTCCTAACAACAACAACAGCAGCAACAGTAACAAATCTCTAATTTTTTCTGATATGGGCCCATCTTAAATGAACATGCCCCTGTTTCTGGGGAGAAACTTCTATGTGTTCACTGAAACCTCTTTCCTCTACTCCTTGGGCCACTAGATTACATTTCTAGACTCTTCTGCAGTTGGGTATAGACTGAGTTCTTACAATGGAATATGGCTATAAACGACATCCACCACTTCTAGGCCTGGGCCATAAAAACCTCCATGTGATCCTCCACACCCTTTACTTCCCTATCTGCTGGCTGAATGGAGAGAACCCCAAGAACACAGGGGCGGGCAGAGCCACAGTGTGGAAGGAGTCTGGGTTCCTGAACAACCATAAAAATTGTTGCCCATTTTGGGCTCTGACTTGATTAAAAAATAAACCTTATTGTGTTAAGCCCCAGATTTATTTGTTTTGACTTCAAGGCCTACCTTAACTAATATAAAATCCTGAGTCGAATGAAATTTTAAAGCACATCTACTCCAGCCCTCGCCAATATAGGAGCCCCATCTATAATACCCTGGACAAGAGGCACCATAATCTCCACTTGGAAAAATCCTAGTACCTGAGAATTACAGATCCCCTCCTAGTCAGCCTGTCCCAGTGAAATCATCTTTGATTTCTCAGAACAGAAATTCGACCCTCTCTGAAATCCTCTCTTTGGACTTAATTTTGCCCCCTGATGATAGAAAAACAAACCCAGGGGGTGCCTGAGTGGCTCAGTCGGTTAAGCGTCCAACTTCAGCTCAGGTCATGATCTCACAGTTCGTGGGTTCGAGCCCCGCGTTGGGCTCTGTGCTGACAGCCAGCTCAGATCCTGGAGCCTGTTTCAGAGTCTGTATCTCCGTCTCTCTCTGACTCTCCCCTGCTCATGCTGTCTCTCTCTCTCAGGAATAAATAAAACTTAAAAAAAAAAAAAAAAGAAAAGAAAAACAAACCCAGACTTCTTGCTCTGGAGAGAGTCCGTCCGATATACTACCAACATTCTTCTTGAGTTTCTCCCGCCTCGAGGTGACACATGCCTGGGCCCCTCAGCTGTTTGCTCCCATGACATGACCTAGAGACCCTCACCATGGTAGTCACAATTCTCCGAATATGTTTCCTTTTGTTTGCCTCCCTCTGAAAATGTCGTGCCTGGAGCCAACATGGGAGTAGAGGAGTCCAAATTTCTGGAAGGTTCTGAAATTCCAGTCAGTTGACCTTTGTCACTCAACCATCTCACTTTAAACCAGAGCTGATCTTCAAAGGTGGCTTTGTCACCTCAGAATGGAACATTTGATGGAAAGCAGCGTGAAAAGGCCAACATTTCTGGATGTCTGAGTCCTGTTGGTCTGCCCATAGCTCTCCTGGAGTAGACTCCTAGCTGAAAACCTGGAGAGCTAGCAGAGGTCTTCAACAAGCATTCCCTTTCCCCAGAAATAAAGTTTCCCAGAACTCTGACTGGTTGCCAGAGGTGAGAACAGCACAGGTCTGTTTCTCTCTGGCTGTCTGGAGAGAGAATGAAATCTGCACCGTAGACAACCAGGGCCCCATCTATTTCTGCGCTCCCCCAGGACCAGCCTCCACTGGCGCAGCCCTGCAAGGTGCCCCCGTTTCAACCTGAAAAGCAGAACTTCTAAGCGTCTCTCCACTCCTGCTCCCGGATGGCATCTATGAGCTAAACTTTGGATCAAAAACACTCCTATTCACTCACATTCTTTGAGAGAAAGGAGAGTTATGTCTGTGTGTGCTTGTGCGTGTGTGTCGTCTTCTCCAAATTATACAAGTTCAACATTTGTCCTAGGAAATGAAGAACAAAGCAGAAATCAAATAAGAACCGTAATCCCAAGTTGGGGGTGGGGGAGAGACTCTAACCTGTTTTTTCCTCAAAAGAAAAATAGTTCTTTTTTGTGGGTTGCCTGGAAACGGATAGGTTTCCAGCATCAGCAACAGCTCTCCCCGGGGCAGGCGGATTATCTTTCTGCTGAGCTTGCTGAACCATTATTTATCACCTGCCAAGATTGATTACTCACCCTGGGACAATGACAGCCCTTCCTTTCCCCTGTTAATTACTGTCATCATTAATATCCATGTCACTAATTAGTATTCATTCACATTGAAACTCCTTCCTCGCTATCATATCCGTTCCCCCCTCCGCCCCACCCGAGACTTCAGCACTATTGTCTAGATTTCTACCCTCTTTTGCTTTTATGCGCTAAGTGTCTGGTCTAATTGTTCTCCCCAGTCCACCAGGCCCTGGTTTGCATTCACAGAGCTGAAGGATCCCACTGAAGCACTTTGTTTTGGTAAAGAAGGGAAAGTCACAAAAGCCTCTTTCTTTTTTACCTAGCAATGTGGGGGACCACAGACCTGGGTTACTTGTCCCTGGTGCAGCCACCATAGCAGTCAGGGTCTTCATCCGGGAATGGGGGTGACTGTCCTCAAGCCCTGGTGAGGGCCGAGCTGCACCCCCTGCCTGTCCTGGGTTACTGCCCACAGTCTGCAGCAGCAGCGACCTCCCTACCATCTTCACTCGCTGCCGACCTGCATGGGGGACTTCAGCAAGCATAACGATGCATAGGGGTTGTGGACGCCCCCCTCCTTCTCTTGGGTGTGGGCGACTTTGGGCTTCCTCGGACTGACCCAGGAGGGGCCAGCCTCCAGCCTCGTGGCAGGAAGTAAATTGTGCATGTGGAGCCCCAGGAACAAGTAAGGGAGGGAAATCTGTCATAATATTACGCCCTTTAAAAGACCTACAATTATTATGCCATGGAATCAGGCAGGAATAGTTCAAATATCCATCAGGAGAAAGCATTTTTCTTTTTTCTCTCTCCTTTCTTCCTTTTTTCCTCTGGCCTCCAATCATTCTTTCCTTCCTATTCTAAAAAGAATTTGAAGTAGATAATTTTGCTGTTCTCTCTCAAATTAATTGTTTTCCTTTGTTACCACTGTTGGATTCTGGTTCTTATTTTGGTCTAGATGCCCTGCCAAAGACTTAAAGCCAATATCAAAACTTTAGGAACAAATGCAGAATAGCAACTTTCTATCCCCAAAGATTCTAAAACACTTGGCTGAAAGTGTTTACTTTTTGAGGCTACCATATCAACATATACACCAGGAATATCTATGAAATACATCAGAGGGCACCCACAACTCTTCTCCACAGCATGTGTGGTTTGTTAGTATATTTAAGTATATATTTATCAGATGTAGGTATGCTTTATGTTTCTCTATGTGTTGTCGCTATGTATTTTAATGATGTCTTTTATATACAATTATGTGTATTGGAAGGGTGTTTGGACAGAACTCAAAACTTCTCTAGTATGGGACTGAATAATGAATTATGGTGCATCCGTACAACATATATCTATTGAACACCTAGTGTATTAAATGAAAAACATATCAAGAACAGCGTGTATTGTAAAATCACATTTAAAAAACATTTTAATGTTTATTATTTTTGAGAGAGAGAGAGAGAGAGAGCAGGAGAGGGGCAGAGAGGGAGGGAGACACAGAATCCAAAGCAGGCTCCAGGCTCTGAGCTGTCAGCACAGAGCCTGACATGGGGCTTGAACCCACGAACCAGGAGATCATGACCTGATCTGAAGTCGAATGCTCAACTGACTGAGTCACTCAGGTGCCCTGTAAAATGGCATTTTTACAATAGAAAATATGTATTTGCATTTGTATTCTGTTAATTACATATGTATAGATACATACAGGCACTGAGAAGAAAAGTTCTGGAAGAATATTTATTTTGGAGAGAGGGAGAAAGAGTGGGAGTGACGGAGGGGCAGAGAGAGAGGGGGAAGAGGATCCGAAGTGGACTCTGTGCTGACAGCACAAAGCCCGATGCAGGGCTCAAACTCATGAACCATGAGATCACGACCTGAGCAAAAGTTGGATGCTTAACTGACTGAGCCACCCAGGAGACCCTGGAAGAATATTTAAACTGTTAACTTTAGATTATCTTGGAGAGAGTAGAGGGTCAAATTATGGAACATTTCTATTTCTTACATTTCCTTATTATTTGGAATTCATAGAATGTTAATATATTGCTTTTGCACTGAGGAAAATACTTCTCTTCGTAAAGAGCAGAGAGGGAAGCGCTGACCTCCTCCGAAGACTGCAGTGGGGAGGCTGGGGGATCAGGTTGCTGACACACAGTGGAGTGGGTAAGGGGAGCTCTGAACCCTCCTGCTGCCCCCACGCCCTGGCCCTGGGCATTTTCTGCTTCCCAGGGCAGGGGCAGAGAAGAATGAAGGCATGACTCACAAAACTGCCTCTCTCCAGAAAAGTAAAGAGTGGGAGGCTCACTCCTGAGCCTCAAGATGGTCACTCCCTCTGGACGTCGGGCCAACCCCAGAGCCTTTTGTAGACTCTAACAGGGCTGCCCACCATAGTCCCAGATTAAGGGCGATCAGCTGCACCCCTCAACATAAACTGATTCGAGTAAGCTGGTGAGATCTTCCAATATTTTAGGGAGTTCTTGTTCCAGTCTGGGGGAGATCCTTATTATATAAGAGTTCTGTTCTGAACTTCGTACTCATGTGTTTTAAGGGCCTCCAAAGATTAAGGAAGACCTGGAACTTCCTGCCAAATAAGTTGGAGCCCAAGGGGATCCTACTCTGAAATGCCTCCCCCATTCTTCCCAAAGTATTGTATCAACCTGAGCCCAATTAGATTATGCAAACTTGATCAAAGACGGGTTCCAGTCAACTGCACATTTCCAGTTATGTGAAACTTGGTCACTTATAAATCATAGTACTGATAACTGAAGCAATCCATAACTTACTTGTCAGTCCTCACCACTGGGAGAAGACACTTCATTTGAGTAAACTGTTTCTGAAGCCCAACAAAAAATAAGACGGTTCTTGCCAGGGGTGACCTCCTGGTACGCCTCAGTCAAGGTTATGACTCAGTCCACCTGGGATTCTCACATACCTGCCAAGGTCTCTGCTATCTGTGAATGAGGAGGGCAGCTTTGTGCCACTTTATCATTTTTACATGAAGGAGGGAGACATTCCCCAGGGACCACTGTGCACCAGGCCAGAGCCGGGCACTTAACCCTGTAATAACGCATCATCCTGACAATAATTGTATATAGTATAATAACTAGTATACCCAGTTTAAAGATGAGGCCCAGCGAGGTCCAAGGCCACATACCTATAAGAGCCAAGTCTGGAATCCAGGCAAACTCATGTCTACTACATCATTCTGCCTCTCTTATTTCTGAGTAACTTTCCAAACAATACTCAGAAGAATAACTGGAAAAGTTATACTCTGTGCTTATTTTCCCCCTAAACCAGGGACATTAATTTAGTGGTAATAATAATTCCTACCAGTATCAGCTAGTGAGCTAATAATTAATTCATTGAGCACTTTCTATATTCCAGGCTTTGGAATGACCCTACTATAATAATCCCATGGGGGCATCTGGGTGGCTCAGTCGGTTAAGTGTCCGACTTCGGCTCAGGTCATGATCTCATGGGTCATGATTCAAGCCCCATGTCAGCTCTGTGCTGACAGCTCAGAACCTGGAAACTGTCTTCAGATTCTGTGTCTCTCTCTCTCCTTGTCCCTCCTCCAATCATGCTCTGTTTCTCTCTCTCTCAAAAATAAACACTTAAAAATTAAAAAAAAAATCCCATGATGTAAGTAGATTATTATCATCTTTATTTTCAAATGAATGGAAGGACACTCTAAGTAGGGCAGTCTTTATAGTTTTAGACCTTTTTTTTTTTTTAGTTTAACACCCCCCTCCCCCCCCCCCCCAAAATGCAACAGTTAGCTAGCAGAGAAAGCTGACCTTACTTCAGAGGAGATGTTGAACTTTAGGATTTTGGAGGGTGGGCACACTGAATAGCTGGCAGGAAGACAGAAGGAGACTAATGGCATTTTGAGGAGTAGTGTTTGGTCCACGGGCTTGAGCTTTTCCAAGGAAAAGCGTGACAAAGTTACAGACATATGCTTGCTTACCAAGCTTAGGAAGCAATAAAACACAGTGTTTGTAAAGTCAGACTGGAGTTCAGCTCGTGCTGTGTCACTTACAAACTGTGTGACCTTGGGCAGGTCCCTGAACCACCCCCACGCCAACCTCCATTTCTTCATGGGTTGGTGGGGGAGGGGAAATACTGCCTACTTAAGAGGGTAAAGCAAGTTCGTGCATGCAAAACCTGGCCCACGGTTTTGCTGGAATGGTCTGTTGATTATCAGCTCACCTACCTGCTCTGTGCCTTCATTTCCTGAGATGGAAAGGCGGACAATAACCAGTCTGCTGCAGAGGCTCTAGGGGTTAAAGGGAGTTCCGTACAAGCCATGCCAGTGCAGTGTCCAGTCAGTACAGAATACCCCTTAGCACACATTAGCTACTGACAGAGTCTGCATTTTAGGGGCCTTGTATCGGAGCCAAGAGTCTAATCAAGTCATCTGCGTGCCCGGAAGAAGCAACAGCAACTCAGAATTTTTGTGTGATTTGCGTGCTTTTTTCCTTTTTGCCTTAGAGAATCTCAGGATGTCTTTCGATGCTTTTAGGGAGGGGTCTGCTGATGAATTGCTTCTCAGACAGGAGGGGCAACGGACGGGGTAGTTGCAGTAGGCAAGCTCTAGGAGCCTGACCTCCATGGCCCCATTCCTGGCCCTGTTCCTCCAGTAAGTGGACTTTCTGGGCATGGTGGGTGGAAGGTAGAGAGGGTGGACTCAATGCACTGCAATTCGGTCCAGCATAACTAACCATGTGCGCCGGTCCCTGACTTCCCAGCATCCTCTTCCTACCCCTCCCCTCCTCTTCTGCCTCATGGACTGCTTTTCCACTCCCAGAATGCACCATGCTCCATCCCACTGCAGGACATTTGCATAAGCTATTCCCTGGGCCAGTAATGTTGCCTCTTTTCTCCACTCCAGCTCTGTCTCTAGCTGACTCTGGCTTGTCCTTTGGTTCTATCTTCCTCAGGAAAGCCTTCATTGATCTCCAAACCAGGTCGAGTCCTTTGGCTGTCCCTTGCAGAGAATGGGGTTCCTTTTGTTTGGAGCACTTCTCGCCACTTGAAATTGGATATCCATGATGTGATTGCTGGATCAACATCTGCCTCCCCCTCTGTATTAATATCCTGGGCTCTCTGTAACAAAGCCCCACAAACTGAGCAGCTCAAACACCAGAAATTTATTGGCTCACGGTGCTGGAGAGGCCAGAAGCCTGAGATGGACATGTTGGCAGTGTGGGCTCATCCGAGGTGGTGAGGGAGAACGGGCTCCAGGTCTCTCCTCACATCTGCAGGTCTGCTGGCCTGCGGTGTTGGGGGCCTGCAAATGCATCACCCCACTGTCTGCATCAGCACCCATCAGAGAGTATTACAAATGTTCTGCAGGCTGCTGGGCATCCCGGGGAGGGCTGGAGGGGCCGCCTTGCCTTCCAGCGTTGTCTCACGGTCATCTCATTTGTGCGAATTTGAATCCGAAGCGTGGTTCACGGACACGTGAATTTAGTTAATCTGTGCGGTTGAGGCTTTCTGGAGATGAGGCACCTTCATCTTCACAAGGCCCTCTCCCTGCACGAGTGCCTCTTTGCCCAACTCTTCCTTTTTAGAGGGACACCCGTCATCACCCTCATGAATTCATGTTCACTCATGACATCTGCAAGAACCCTATGTCCAAGCAAGGTTACGTTCTGAGGGAGTGTAGGTTAAAACTTCAACATCCGGGGCACCTGGGTGGCTTAGTCGGTTAAGCGTCCGACTTTCGCTTAGGTCATGATCTCGCGGTTCGTGGGTTCAAGCCCCGCGTCGGGCTCTGTGCTGACTGCCAGCTCAGAGCCTGGAGCCTGTTTCAGTCTGTGACTCCCTCTCTGTCTGAACCCCCCCCGCTCACTCTCTCTCTCTCTCTCCTAGAAATAAATAAAAACAAAAAAACAAACAAACAAACAAACAAAAAAAAACTTCAACATCCAAACTTCTGGGAAGACACAGGTCAGCTCCTAACACTGGCTAAGCCATCGCTGTGAGACAGCAGGACTCTGTTACACTGTCCTATCCCCTGGACCACACAAACACATGGCGTGGAGCTGGGGTTTAATAAATGCTCATCGAGCAACAGTTATATTCCAATATACATCCTATAGTATGTATCCAACCCTATGTACATATTCATTACACTGTACATTGTTCTCTCAATGTTTGTGGCCCAGGAAACCTCATCACACACCGGCACCCACCGTGGGTGGGCCTTTTGCAGCCTCTGCTTTGCATGAAAGTTTTGGGGGTTTTCATCCATTAACACTGTTATCTTTCCAAACTCCCATCTTCTCTCGTTTAAAGAAAGCTTAACAGACGAATGCTTTAAAAAATATTAGGCACCAATCCAAAGCTTTCTTCTTTTCTTTACTTGATGCTGGCTGTCACTGGAAGAGGGCGGTGAGTGCAGGAAAAGCAAAGTCCCTCCCCTCCCCCCCAGCTCTAGGCCGGTCCCCTATCCCTCTGCTCACTCCGATGGCCTCCAGCCTGCATGGTTCAAACTGCTATTTGCTGGCTTTGACCCAGCGTGTGATTCTCCCTTCTTCGCAGGGAGGCTTCTCTTGGTTTCAAACAGGTAGAAGGAATTCAATCCAGACATGCCAAATACAATTTTGAACCCGGTGACCCCCGAGCCTCACCACCATACCCCCTCCTAAACCAGGGCCTGTCGGAGCCACCTCCCTGGGGTGTCCTTCCAGGCCAGGCAAATCGGCTTGCTGACCTTCACGGGCCCTTGACAACTGCGCCCCTCAGTGACCCAGGGCCTACGAGGCAGGAAAGACAACCAGCTGCTGGGAACCCCCTGGGGGGCCTTCTCCTTGCCCCCCTCCAGCCCAGCCCAGCCTCCCCACTCAGATTGCGCATTTCCCCATTCTCTGAAATTTAAAGCTTCCCCATGCATTATGAAAAATAATAGGGGGCAGGAGACCAGGCGAGGTTATTACCAACTCATAAATCAACCAGGAGGTTCTGAGGGTTGCGGTGAGGTGTCTGAGATGGGCCCCCTGGTTTGTTATCTCACCCAAGCCCCCACGATTGATTCATAACCTCATAACCCTCCTGCGTCCCAATCCCAGGCCTTATATCTAATTGTCAGCAGCCGAGTACATGATTTGCAAGAGGATGTGGTGGCGGCAGGCATGGGGGTGGCGGAGAGATTAGTTTTGTCAATCAAAAGCGTCCAGGGGAGGTGGGGAGCACTCGGGATTTAGCTTCGCCATCAGCTTATTAAAGGGAGGGCTGAACATGGCTACACTGATTGGGCCTCGGTGCAGGGAAATGGAAGACAAGGCCGCTGGGGTGTAGCCTCTGTTCCCTGCGCGTGGCCACTGATGCCCACATTCCTTTCAATACGAAGGCAGGGATGGTGGGCAAACAGACTCGTGGCTCCAGGGGAGAAGTGAGCTAATGCCAGGCATTCATTGGGCACCCATCAGAGTATTACACATGTTCCAGGGGCTGCTGGGTGTTCCGGGGAGGGCTGGAGGGGCCGCTGGGGCCGGAGGGCCTCTGGGCTGCCTTGCCTTCCAGTGTTGTCTAACAGTCATCTCATTTGTGCGAATTGGAATCTGAAGCATGGTTCACGGACACATGAATTTATGTTCAAGTTAATCTGTACAGCTGAGGCTTTCTTGAGGGAACAGGAAAGGAGAGGCTTGATGAGGCCCAGGTCTGCGGGCTGCCGTCACTTACCAGGAATTGGATCTGTCCATCCACACTAGGATAGCAATGACACGGATCCAATTCCATAACACACTTTAAGGTTTCAAGTCTGCAAAGTGCCCTGGACATCTGCCATCTTGGGATGGGCGAGGCGTGCACAGCAGGCAGTGTGAGCAAGCCAGGGTTGAAGCCGAGTCTGGGACACACGAGTATGTGAGCAAACATTTTTCTTCTGGAACCCGCCCCTGGGCTCTGTCAGAGAACAGCTCTGGCATGGTGGAGTGAACTTTTATAATCAGACAGACCAGGGGCGCCTGGGTGGCTCAGTCGGTTGAGCGGACATCCGACTTTGGCTCAGGTCATGATCTCACGGTTCATGGGTTTGAGCCCTGCATCGGGCTCTGTGCTGACAGCTCAGAGCCTGGAGCCTGCTTTGGATTCTGTGTCTCCCTCTCCCTCTATGCCCCTCCTTTGCTCACACTTTGTCTCTTTCTCTCTCTCTCAAAAATAAATAAACATTAAAATTTTTTATTTATTATCAGACAGACCTGGTTTAAGGCCTGGCTCTGCCCTTTGCTAGAGGATCCCCTTGGATAAGTTACTCCACCACTCAGAGCCCCAGTTTACCCACCTGCAAAATGGGGTCACTCACAGAATCTACCTGACATTCCATTACTATTATTAAAATGAGGAAATAGAATAGACACCAACCCACTCTACTCCTCACCTACCACCAACACATACCTCTCCATCTGCCCAAACTGAAATCCAGAGCTGGTCTCCCATGGGAAGAGCCGCCACCTGGAATCAAGCCTCTTCCTCTGCTCCTCCCCAGGCCCATGCTACAGCCCTTCCAGAGAGTTCCCAGCTTGTTCTTATGTGGCTCTTCCAAGCTCCTCTGTTTCGTTCAGAGGGATGAGGCTATCCTTCCAAACTTGGACTGGAGTCTTCTCTATCAGCAGCGGATTTACTTCCAGATCCACCCCTGGTTCTTGAGGCGAAACATCAGAAGGACCCCTTGGAGACCCTACTCCAGCTCCAGTCAAGCCCTAGCCTGGCTTCTCCCACAGCAGCAGCTAGGAGCAAGTGGCCTGAGTGTGAATGCAGCTCCCCTCCCCCCAGCTCGGTGACCTTGGGCATGTGCCTTGCCCTTTGTAAGCTTCAGCTTTGATACGACAGGATAAAAGCACAGTCTGAGAGTATAGACATGAACTTGTAAAAGCTTCCACCCTGTGTCCTTCAACACATAGCAAATGATGGGTAAATGTTGACTTTATCGTTATTATTATCGCTGTCATTCTGACTAGAGCATGGCACCCATTTCCCTGCAGTGATGAATAAAACGTCTGTGTCCTCGAACAAGAAGGGGCACCAATGGGCTGCGGGGACTCCGACGGGAGGATCGTGGGGTGCCCTGGGGCCACAGATGGGCGTGTGCCATTCCAGCTGACCCGCTGTCAGGAAAACAGGTGTTTGGGAACAGCAAGAAATGGTGAGACGAGACTGGCTGAGGGGGCGTCCAGGCTGCAGAGCCAACGGCTCCACCACAGCAGCCTGAAGCGACCACAGTAATGACACTGGGGGACACTGAACGTTTCTATGGAGGTCAAGGTGGATTAACAGCAAGTGTCTGTGACAGGGAAGAGTTGTAGGAGGGCAAAAAGTCACCAGCATGTTCCGGCATCATCTATGTGTAAAGCACCATAGCCAGACGCCAAGGGCTGTGATTCAGGCACGAATCACAAAGAGAACCGTGCCGAAGAGCTAAAGGGAAATGATCTCAGGGTTGCTGAGGAATGAGCTCATGTGTTCCCAGCGTCAGGATGCGGGCCTTTCCCTCCCTCTCTTCTCCACCCAAGCATCACGGCCTCTGCCAGCGTTACTGTGAACGCTGCCAGGTCAGTCCGCAATCCCTACAGCTCTACTGCCGGTGAGGCCCCCCCAGACCCTGAAGAGGAGCGGCGTACCCCCATCGTTTTCCTGCCTCCTCATCTTTCCGGGGAGGGCCAGTCGCTTGCGTTCTCTCAGAACTACAGCCATCTCGCCTCCCCAGGACGCCTCCCCTTTGACTCTACCTGGATTTGACAGCCTTGAGTGCTGAGGGCAGAGAACTGGGCTGTCAGAGGGTGGTAAGGTGGTGCCACAGAACAGAAGCAGTGGCAGGAATGACAGAGGCCTATGTGTCCTGACCTTGCTGAGGCCTGGCCGGGGCCCTGGATAACGAGGAGGCTGGCAGAATGGCACTCACTGCCCCGTCATCAGTGAGAATATTCTATGATTTCACTCATATGTGGAATTTAAGAAACAAAACAGATGGACATATGGAAAGGGGAGGGGGCAAGAGAAGAGAGGGAAACAAACCATGAGAGACTCTTCATGATAGAGCGCAAATTGAGGGTTGCTGGAGGGAGGTGGGTGGGGGATGGGCTAGATGGGGGAAGGGTACTAAGGAGGGCACTTGTTATGATGAGCACTGGGTACTGTATGCAAGTGATGAACCACTAAATTCTACTCCTGAAGCCAATATTGCATGGGATGTTAACTAAGTAGAATTTAAATAAATAAATAAAGACACAGGGTGGGGGGTGGGGGGAGAGCCTGCGTGGCTCAGTAGATTAAGCGTCTGACTTTGGCTCAGGTCATGTTCTCGTGGTTTGTGAGTTTGAGCTGCACATCGGGCTCTTGCTGACAGCTCAGAGCCTGGAGCCTCCTTTGGATAATGTGTCTGTCTGTCTGTCTCTTTCTCTTTCTGCACCTCCCCTACTCAAACTCCATCTCTCCCTCTCTCTCTCTCTCAAAAATTAAAAATAACATAAAATTAAAACAGAGGTGCCTGGGTGGCTCAGTTGGGTAACTGTTCAGCTTGGGCTCGGGTCATGATCTCACAGTTTGTGAGTTCGAGCCCTGCATCAGGCTCAATGCTGACATCTCAGAACCTGAAGCCTGCTTCGAATTCTGTGTGTATGTGTCTCTCAGCCCCTCCCTGTTCGTGCTCTGTTTCTCTCTCTCAAAAATAAATAAACATAAAAATAAAGGACACCAGGGCCCTGCCCAGGTGGAGGGAGCTGGCCGAAGCCAAGCCACACCACCTGCCTTCCCCACCCCTCTGTCCTCCTGAAATCCTTAACTCATTTTCTTCTGTGACAGGTAGGTAAGGGGCCAGGGTCTGGCTTTGGAGGATCTGAGGGGAAAGTGACGCCAGCGATCCGAGATGGAGGAGAGTTTTGAGAGTCTATAGTTCAGACCTCCCCACCTGCCTTTCCTGGTTTCAGTGGGTCAGGTTCTATCATCAATAACATATGCATGTGGGGACAGGGAAGGACACTGAATGGGGGGACTGGGGTCCCTGAGGCTTGCAGGGGCTGGCTCCCTCTTCATTACCTCGGTCTCTCATTCCAGCTCCCCATCCCCACCCTCCACCTGCCCCCAGTGGTGCCCATCCCTCACGAGCACAGATACTGTCCACACCATCCACGCCGTACCCACACACGGAGCCGACACACACTTGATCACATGTGCCCTCACACTGACACACACGCGCCTCATATTTCACGACTATCGCGTTGTGTCTGTAATATGTTCCCAACCCCACAATCCTGGCAAATGACAAAAAGAAGTTGAGGCTAGAATAAATTTCGAGGAGAGAACTGTTTTTATCTGTTAGAAACCTATGTAATACAGAGTAGAGGCTGTATCTCGGTGCCACTCATATGATCAGCTGCCGCGAGTCCCCTTGCTGGGCGTAATCTCGACTGCCTGCGTGCAGCAGCTGGAGAGGAAAAAAGAGGGGCTGAACCCAGCCCACAGAAGGGAGAAGTGGCTGCATTCATCTCCAAGATGTGGAACACATTTTCTCTCTTAGGCTTCTAGATGATTTTGGTTCTCCATGGTTAAGGGGTGGTCTTGGAGCTGAGGGCAGCGTGTTGGGATATCAGATGGGAAAAGGAAGGCCAGAGAGAAAAGCACAGTGCCACCATCGCCAGCAGGCACGGTTACGGTAGAAAGCGTGGTCATGTGGATGCTGTGCCACTGAGGTGCTGGAGGGGAGCAGGGGACCCCTGTAAACACCACAGTCGGGGGGCATGCAATAGAAGGCTGTAGACATTTCCCCCACTGGGTCCAATGGGACAGGAAGACAGAGCAGTTATGAAAACCCAGAGGGGGTGGTTGCCATAGGCGACGGTGGCCAGACAGGAGCCATGGCCTTTAATTGTTTATTTGTTCAAATGTTTATTTGTTTTTGAGAGAGAGAAAGAGTGCAAGCAGGGGAGGAGCAGAGAGAGAGAGAGAAAGAGAGAGAGAGCGAGAGAGGGAGGATCTGTAGCAGGCTCTGTGCTGACAGCATGGAGCCTGATGTGGGACTTGAACTCACAAACTGTGAGATCACGAACTGAGCTGAAGTCAGATGCTCAAAGAACGGAGCCACTCAGGCACCCCTGGGAGCCATGGCCTTTAGGAGAATACAGCCACTCTCAGACTGAAGTCTACAAGGAACCAGATGCTATGACCTCTCCTTCTGTACACGGATGTCCTGCTGGTGTTACCCAGGGGATGAAGAAGCCATGGTAGCCAGGAGGGAGGACATTGAGGCAGCCCATGGTGACAGGCTCTGAGGATGCAGTGCTGGGCGAGGGTGGCTCAGGAGGGCCGCAGGAAGAGGATCCAGCACAGAGGTGGAGGAGAGAGAGCACTTATCATACAGGCCTGTCCAGAAAGTGTTGTTCAGGTGCGTTTATTACTCAGCACGCTTTACTTTAGCAGAAGTCAGGGCTGGGGCTTTTGCTCTGATGTCCTGGTTCCCCAATACTGATGCTTTACAGCAGTAGGGACATGTAGTGCTCACAAGGGTTGCACACATACCAAACCAGCCCTTACGTCACTGTCACTGTCACAATACACCTGAGCTCAGATGCTCCCATTTCACAGCTGGGGCCTCATGGTTTCTTTATTCATTCTAAAGAGCATCTAGCATCTGTGGAGCTCCTGCTGTGCCCCCTGCTGATCCCCATCTGAAGGTGTGACTGTCTCCCCAAGCTCACACCTTCACAGAGAAGTCAGACAACAAAGGAGCAAGCCACACGAAGACAACAACGGACCAGTGAGGTAAGATGAAATGGGGTGAGGGCGAGAGTTGACCGCGGGGCTATGGAGACTGGGAAGTGAGCCAGGATGGCATCCACCCCGCATCCTGGAGGGGCAGGAAGGACGGCTTGTGTGAGAATTTGGAGGAAGAGTAGCAGTGTGGAGACCCCCAGGGTGGGGTTGGGACCAGGCAGAGGGCAGCATGTGGGACTGGAGACACAGGCCAGGCTGGAGCTGAGACCAAAGAGGGAGGGCCACCCCACCTTGGGAAGCCTGTGGGGGCCCCTGAGGTATGTTTTCATTTACTTTATGGATTTATGTATTTAATTAAAATTTTTTTACTTGAGTGTTGTTGATACACAATGTTACATTCATTTCAGGTGTACAGGTGATGCTATGCTCGCCACAAGTGTAGCTACTATGGCCACCATACACTATTACAATACCACTGACTATATTCTCTCGGCTGTGTCTTATGTCCCTGTGATGTCTTCCCTCTGTAACTGCAAGCCTGTTTCTCCCACAAACAGTATGGAGGTTCCTCAACAAATTAAAAATAGAAGTGTCACAGGATCCAGTAATTCTACTACTGGGTATTTATTCAAAGAAAACAAAAACACTAACTTGAAAAGCTTTATGCACTCCTATGTTTATTGCAGTGTTATTTACAATTGCCAATATATGGAAGTGTCTAGCCATAAACAAACAGATAAGGAAGATGTGGTGTGTATATACAATGGAATATTACGCAGCTGTAAAACGTGATGAGCTCTTGTCATGGGGTGTTTTTCAAAGATGGCTTTGGCTGCTAGGAGGAGGAGGGATTGTAGAATGACAGGAGCGGAAGCAGGGAGACCAGCTAGCAGCCATTTTCAGTAGGTTGGGGGAATCCAGCGTTGGCTGGGCTCCATGGCGGCAGTGGGTTGAGAGAAGCAGGTGGGGCTCCAGTCTACAGTCTTACAGGCAGGGCTCCTGGTCCTCTCTACTGGATGGGACATGGAGTCTGAGAGCCAGAGCAGTCAGGATTGACTCAGCTTTCCGGCTTAACTAATTGCCTACGTGGTGAAATTTAGACTAACTGAAATACAGAAGCAGGTTGGGGAGGAAGCTTGGGCTCATTTGTTGGGGAGGAAGCCGTGTCTTGTCTGGGATTTATATTATAGGAGCCATCCTAGTGGAGATGTCAAGTTGGTCGTTGGACAAACCAGTCAGGGTTTTTGGCAGGGAGATCAGGCTGGCGATACTATTTGGGAGTGATTGGTATGGAGGAATTCACCTCAAGCAGTGTGGCTGGAGGAGGTCACCATGGAGAAAATGCAGATGAGAAGCATGTCAGAACGATGCCCTTGGCTTGCAAATGGTGTAGCAGGCAGGGGATGCAAGCCTGTCCTTCCTCAATCTGAAATGCCTTCCGTTACTCCGAATGCCCAGGCTTCCCTCTCCTGTGACTTATCCTGTGATCATCATGCTCCATTCCCTTTCTTGGGAGACAACAGGAGAAATGAGCTCTGACACCCGGTCCTCTCTGCCAGCCTCCGCCAGAACCCACTGTCTTGCTCATGCTTCGATTCGGAGAACTCTCCACCCTTTGTCACCATTTTACAGCCCCTGACAGCTCTGTCTGGTGACCAACTTAAGGATTTCTGTGCTCTCTTCTGCTTTGCAACAAGTTTCAATTTGTTTTCTGGCCTTTCTAACACTAAATTACAGCAGACTTCGCGAAAGCATCTTGCGTGACTCTGGAGCGGGCCTGTGGCCAAGCACAGCTGTGTGAGCACTGCCTCCTAGAGGACACAGTCACTCAGCCCGGAGGTGACCACAAGCCTCAGATTCTGCCTGTGTCAGAAGACTAGTGTGGAATGGTGTCAGGAGCCAGGCGTCTTTCTGATGTGCAAGCTGCATTTCATCCCCACCAAGTCCAGACAGAGAGAAGCTGGCTTTTGTTGAGAGGAGATGCTGAGAATACTCCCAAATGGAGAAACCCTGCAACTAACTAGGAGGGAATGAGTATCAAACCAATTCTGAGTTTATTCTTCCGAGTGCCATTTCCTCATCACCACCCCTGCCCCAAGTGCCGGCTGTTTCCAAAATGGAATAGATCTCAGGTGGTGAATAATTAAAGATATTGCTAGAATTAATAAGGAGAGTACAACAGGATCCAAGTGATGACTGGGGAGATTTTTGTGAGGAGTCCTTGGCCAAGGATAGCTGCTGTAAGTGATCACAGAATTTAGCTTATGATTGCTGGAAACCAAATGATAAAGTCAACTGCACTCATTTCTTGGTCTGTCTTCTCCACTGGTGCATCTAAGAGGGTCCTAAAGGAGAGAGATGCACCCTCTGCTCCTGTCTCCCCAACTCGGTCTCCCTGACTCATTACCCAGAGGACATCATGGATTTTCAATAAGCCTCCAATGAGTATATTACAGAATGTTGGCCAAAATTGATGATTTGCATTTTGGTATAGTAACAGCTATGCTGTTTTTTGTTCCAGATGTTGGTTTTGATAGGATTGGTCACTTCTTAGGGCCCCTTCTGAATCTTGATAGTAAGGCAGGCCAGGTCTTTGGTGTGGAAAGTTAACTTGCTGTTTGCTATTGCAGATTATTCAGGTGTATGTTAAAGAAGAGAGGTCCTATTTTGAGTTATTCAGGACTGGCCCATTCTTGCCCACCCTGATTCTCCTGGTGGAGAATCATTCTCATTAAATATGGTCAAAACTCTGAAAGAATTGTTAAATGCCCCGATTAATATCGAGGTTGTGCGGCTCAACCTACAGGCAGAGATGAAGGCTGGTGCCTGATCACTACGTGATAACAATGCTGGCCACTTGGCAAACACATTTTCTCAGCAGTGGTTGTATCCATGTTGATGGAAGGGTAGTAGATCGAGACAGCCAAACTTGAAATTTATTAAGGAGAGACTTGTGTATAGTTTTGAGGGGTTGAGATTAGCTTCAGTTGCACATTCCAGAAAAAGAATAAAGAATAAAACAAGCAAAATGATAGTGACTTAACCAAGACAGAAGTATATTTGATAGAAGAGGTCTGGATGTGGTGGTTCCATGGGTCCTCAGGAAGCCATGCATTAACGTTTCCCTTCCACCCACCCGGTGCCTGGCTTCCATCCCCAAAGCCACTTGATGGTTCAAAATGTCTGCCAAAGTGTCAGGCATCACATCCCAGCTTCAGGAAGAAGGAAGAAGGAAGAGCATAAGAGCTAAAAAGTGCCTGTCCCAGTTGAGATGCCTCCCTTCAAGCACATTTTCCTGGAGTCCTTACACTATTTACACATTATGAAACACAGAGGAACAGTGCCAAAAATGCCCATGTCCGAATCCCTGAAACTATGACTATCTACCTTATGTGGCAAAAAGGACTTTGCAGATGTGATTAAATTAAGGTGCTCAAATGGAGAGAGTCTTGGGCCATCTAGGTGGGACCAAAGTAATCACAAGGATCTTTATAAGACAGGTAGGGGTGTCAGAGAGAGGGGAGATATGATGACAGAAGCAGAGGTGTGTGTGTGTGTGTGTGTGTGTGTGTGCATGTGTGTGTGTGTGTGTGTGTGTGTGTGTGTATGAGAGAGAGAGAGAGAGAGAGGGAGAAAGAGGGAGAGACAGAGAAGGGAATTCTAGCCAGTTGCTTTGAAGATAGAGGAAGACTATGAACCAAGGAATGCCGGAAGCCCCCGAAAGCTGGAAGAGGTGAGGAACCACATTTTCCCTGAGAGCATCCAGAAGGAACACAGTTCTTCCAGTAGCTCAATTTTAGCCCTCTAAGACCCATGCCAGACTTCTAACCTACAGAACTAGAATACATTTGTATTGTATTAAGCCACTGACTTTGCGGTAATTCATTGCAGCTGCAATGGGAAGCCATCCACATCTTTGCCCAGAACTCAGTCACTGACCACATCTCGCTGTAAGGGAAGCTGGGAAATAGTCTTTGACTCTGGACACCAGTGTGCTGAGCCACAAATGGGGCTTGCTTTGGAGGGAAGGAAAAATGGGTGCTAGGGTGGGAACAGCGGACATCCAGCTGGGGCTGTTACTCAAACAAAAGGCTCTCAGAGACCAGAAAAGCATTATTCTCAAAACAGAACTGGCAACACTTTGAATCTACATTGAGGAAATATACCTAAGGAGGTAGCATAAAATCTTGAGAAGTATTGTGACAACTGATGAAGAAAAGGACTCAGGTAATTCTTTTGGCAGAACATCTTCTATTATGTCTATTTTAGCAGAAACAATCAGATGTACCGATGGCCCGTAGGGTTGTCTGAGCCCAGCTGGGAAATCTGCAGCCTACAACAGGGCTTTGAATTTGAGAGAAGTAGCTCACTCAGTTATCAGTAAGACTTTTGGTCTCCAAAATTTCTCTTGTTAATGTCAGGTCATGAGTAACTACAGCTCAACATCTACTTCCTCTCTTGTCCCAGCTAGCTACAAGGGCTGACACAGAGATTACAGGTAAATCATCAAAAAGTACGTGGAAAATATAGTTGGTACATCACAGATACTCAGATTTCTTTTTTGAATGAAAGAAGGAGTAAGTGAGCAGGTGAGTAAACATATGCACTGAATGGATTTCAGGATGGTCTCATTCTCAAAGTCAACAGGAGAGCCTCCTAGGTTTTAGGATTAAACTAACTATTGGGTTCAAAGCCTGATATGACGGTCCTATGCTCCAGGGGCTCACAATCCCAGGGGGATGGTGGACAAGTAAACAAACTATTGTTCTTCAACACATTGAGTGCATTGACAGATATATTTGCAGGCAGCTAGGAACATGGAGAGGGCACTTACATCAGCCCTGGCTGCCAGGAACCTTTTGCTGGAGGAGGTGGTGTTTGAATTGACTCTTAAAGGACAAGTTGGAATGAGCTAGTAGGGGACGGCATTCTAGCATCATATGCAAAGCCACGGAATCAGCAAACATTGAAATAGTGCCTACTCTATGTCACAGGTGCTCCAAGCACTTGAGATAAATTAACTCATTTATATGCAAAGAAGCCCCAGGAAGTGGGTACTGTCATTATCCCCGTTTTATAGATGGAGAAAGTGAGGCAGAGAGAGGTTAGGTAACTTGCTAAAGTCACATGGTCTGTGAAGCTGGGATTTGAACGTAGGCATTTGGGGTCCAGAATCCAAGCTTAGAGTCCATCATTTGCATGGCTCCAGGAAAGGGTGAAAGAGTAGTGGAGGGTGTGAATAAGGAGGCAAATGGAGCCACAACTTGAAAGCCACAGTGAACCCTTAGGGATGCACGTCTTCTAAATCCTACTTAAGAAACAGATGTACTTGAACCAGGGTGAGATGAAGACTTCTCTTCTGCCTACCTGGAGGAGGTGAGGCGGACAGGAGCAAGGACCAGGTGGGGTTCTCCGGTATGCTTGATGAGGCGACTGCAGTGACAGAGGAATAATGTTTTCTGATACAGACTGAAGACTATAAATAGATCTGGTTAAGGCAACGATGCCAAGTCTCTTCCATGATCTCTACTCTTTACTTTTCTCTCATGCATTGTAGCCATGAAGCCAGCTCAGAGGTGCCATTGCTTGTGACATGTCTTTATCCCTGGAAGGTGAGGGCAGAGGCTCTCCCTGCCTGTTTAAATGACATCTCTCCCTCCCTTGAGTCATATCATTGCCAGAACAGAACCTGCCATTGATGAAGACTAGGAAACCAGACTTGAGACGAGGCAAGTGGATCATGTCCCTCAGGATGACCAAGGCCAAGTGCAAGAGCAAACCAGAGGCAGACAGAACAGATAATCTGAAACCACAGAAAATGGGGAAATGCAGAAAACAGTGATAAGAATCAGAGTGGATTGTCATGATAAACCAGCGTTCAGGAGTCAAAGATCACAGAGAAATGGAAGGCGCAGACACAGCATCAGTCTGGCAAGGATTCAGGAGAATAGAGATGCCAGAATGACAGCAGGGGGTGCTGAAGACATAAATAAAAAATTCAGAAGCATGGCAAAGACCATCCCTCCAACCCTACTCCCTTCCTGAACCCTCTCTTGCAAGTAGAGATGCAATAGCCTTGATTATAACGAGATTAAACAATGGAGTGATTGTTAAGATTGCAGATTTGGGGGCCTACCCCACTCTAAACATTCTGGCTGCTGCAAAAAATCAGGTACATACTCTACATGAAAGATTATTGTTTCCATGCTTCCCAAGTAGCCTACAAGATCCTAACACATAGGGACTTCTCATAATTCCTTTCGACAGCACCCAGTAGCAATGTGTAGTGTCAGTGCTTAACAAATGTTTGCCACACGCATGATACAACACTTGCACGTACATTGTTCAGGTTGTCACCAGGGCTTCTGAACATCCCACCTCCAATCAGATGAAAGAGGACAATGGTCAGGGCAAGAATTAAGCAGAGCAGAACAAAGGAATGTGTCTTTTTGATTAAATACTATTTTCTGGGACCTGCAGACCAGACACTAGGTGTTGCAGGGCTTTAAGCCCATGGTTCCCATGCTTAAGAAGCCTACGGGTAACCAGCACGTGGGGAGAAAAGATCAAACAAATGATGGAGAAGAGCACAAAGTCAGAGACTATGTATAATATGCCTAACTGCACACTGACCCCTGGACGAGAAAGAAAAAAGACTGCTAGCCTTCAGAGTAGCAAAGAGAAGGCAGTGAGGGAGGTTTTACAGGTGTGAGGCGCACGTCAGGGCTCTCAGAACCAACTAAGTAATTCAGAGAAGGTGGCAATTTTGCTGAGTAAGGCCAAGGATGTTTCAGCTGGAGACCTTGGGTTGGGTGCACAAGCCAAGATCTGTACAGAAAGTAAAAGTGAAAGTGTGCATTTCCCGTCTTTCCCCCTCACCTGCCTGCGGAAGAGAATTCTAGCTTGGCTCCCGTCTTTCCCCCCAACCCTGACCCTCCTTCAGGGTCCTTGCAAAGCCACACATTCCTGGGCTGTTGCCCATAGGCATGGGGAAGAAAGTGGGAGACAAACACCAAAAGGCAAGGCTAAGTAACTACTGGAAGGTTTTCATGTTTTGTTTCGTTTAGGGTGTAGGTGTAGGAGGGAGAAAAGAAAGGGTTCTTTTATTAGTTATTTATTTATTAAAATAGTCTTAATGTTTATTTAGTTTTGAGAGAGACAGAGAGACAGAGAGAGAGAGAGAGGCAGAGAGAGGGGGACAGAGGATCCAAAGCAGGCTCTGTGCTGACAGCAGAGAGCCCGATGCAGGGCTTGAACTCACCAACCCTGAGATCATGACCTGAGCTGAACTCAGATGCTTAACCGACTGAGCCACCCAGGTGCCCCAAGAAAGGACTCATTTAAAGAAATGCTGTCTGGGTCTGTGGATCCCCTTCATAAAGCTTGGGAATTACACGTACTTAGTATTTCCTTTAGGTTACATGGATGATTGCCTTTTAACGCTGCTCTAATCTGTTTTATCTCGTATTACGTGCTGTGTAACCCAGATGTGATGGGGCCTCCCTTGCTCTCTCTGCCTCGTATGGAGGCACACCCAGACACCAGATCAGCACGTTGTAATAACTTCCCGAAAAGCACATATCCAAGTTCTGATGAATGATATGTTTCATCCAAGCTCCCATCCATCCCCATCTCCATTTCTCTCTTTCGGGACCAGCTTCAACTGGTGGTCCTGAGTCTTCCCAGTACTCTTCTTCACAGACTTCTCCAAACCCCTCCCCTGGCAAACAGCCTGGTTCTCAGAAGCCAGACAGCAGCCTCAATAGAAGGCAGGAACTGGTTAACCGATCACGGACTCCCTGTTGTTTCCCAAAGGGACATGTGGGCCTTCCGCATGGACTTACCCTGCCACACGCAGTGTCACCCTGCACACATAGGAATCTCTGACTTAAACCTCAGCATGCAGGGTGGTGTTTCTCAGCATGTGGTCCCAGCAGGCGTGTCATCTGGGAGTGCGTTAGAGATGCACATTCTCAGGACCCCACCGTCTTATGGAACCACCAGCTCCAGCCGTCTGTGTTCCAAGAAGCCCTAGTCAAGCTGACAACCCCCGATCTTGGGAAAAGTTTGGCAAGACTGGACTCCTTTTTACCAACACCATTGCTATCCTTGTTTCTAAAGGGTTGAACGTGGTACATGTTGTGCCTACTGGGTTTTCCACTTTCAAGTCAGAGGTGAGATATTACTCAAGCAAGAGGGCACTTCAGCTGTTACATGGAGTGGCTCCAGGAGCCAACAACGCGTGGGCAATCGGAATTACCTGACCACTGACAGAAGGAATTCTGCAGTGAATGCCTGCAGGCCTCAGGAAGAGACTGATCTAGAGAGAGCCAAGAATGCTCAGGGGCCTCTCCTTTGCCATCCATTGCTTCCAACATGAGGTGAGGGCTGGAAGCTAACAAATCTTGCTAGGGTTCTCTCAGGAACAGTACCATTCCTGGTGAGGCTGAATCTTCCAGAGAGAAATAAGTCCTCCCTCCTTCCATCCACACACCCACCCATCCATCCATCCCCCATTCATCCATCCATCCACGTATCCAACCATCCATTCATCCATCCATCTATCCATCCATCCACCTATCCATCCATCCATTCATCCATCCATCCACCCATCCATCCCCCATCCATCCATCCACCCATCCCCCTATCCATCCATCCACCCATCCATCCCTCATCCATCCATCCACCCATCCCCCTATCCATCCATCCACCCATCCATCCCTCATCCATCCATCCACCCATCCCCCTATCCATCCATCCACCCATCCATCCCTCATCCATCCATCCACCCATCCCCCTATCCATCCATCCACCCATCCATCCCTCATCCATCCATCCACCCATCCCCCTATCCATCCATCCACCCATCCATCCCTCATCCATCCATCCACCCATCCCCCTATCCATCCATCCACCCATCCATCCCTCATCCATCCATCCACCCATCCCCCTATCCATCCATCCACCCATCCATCCCTCATCCATCCATCCACCCATCCCCCTATCCATCCATCCACCCATCCATCCCTCATCCATCCATCCACCCATCCCCCTATCCATCCATCCACCCATCCATCCCTCATCCATCCATCCACCCATCCCCCTATCCATCCATCCACCCATCCATCCCTCATCCATCCATCCACCCATCCCCCTATCCATCCATCCACCCATCCATCCCTCATCCATCCATCCACCCATCCCCCTATCCATCCATCCACCCATCCATCCCTCATCCATCCATCCACCCATCCCCCTATCCATCCATCCACCCATCCATCCCTCATCCATCCATCCACCCATCCCCCTATCCATCCATCCACCCATCCATCCCTCATCCATCCATCCACCCATCCCCCTATCCATCCATCCACCCATCCATCCCTCATCCATCCATCCACCCATCCCCCTATCCATCCATCCACCCATCCATCCCTCATCCATCCATCCACCCATCCACCTATCCATCCATCCACCCATCCATCCCCCATCCACCCATCCACCTATCCATCCATCCACCCATCCATCCCTCATCCATCCATCCACCCATCCACCTATCCATCCATCCACCCATCCACCTACCCACCCATCCATCCATCCATCCATCCATCCATCCCCCATCCATCCATCTACCCATTCATCCTTTTATCCAACTAACCCACAAATATGTATTGGGTTCCCTGTAACTTGAGCTAGTAGAAATGCTGGCACCAGTTAATTCTCCCTCCTCCATAGTCAATGAGTAAAGCCCAAGTGCCTCTGGTTCCCCATTATTTTTGTCTCATCTTCTTGTTGCTTTGAGCTTCCTCTTCCCTTAATCGGTCCCCACCTCCCCATGCACACATCTGGAACCTCCTTTCTCAGCTCTGATGGTGAAAAAGCCTTCACCTAAGCACAGAGGAGCCCCTACCTCTTGGCCCATTTACTCCCCTGCAGCTGTTCTCAGTGCCTTTGTTTTGGTGCTACCTCCCCTCCCCCGCCCCCACCCCCCATCTCCTTNTTTTGCTCTCCGACTTCCTTTAGGGCATTTCTTCTTTTTCTTATGTAACAATTCCTGATTATTTGAGGCTTACATATTCCACTAGGTTTCTCTCTATTTTTAATCCCTCCTCATTCATGCAAGACTGTGACACTATTTTATTTTCCATCCCAAATCCTGCTGTTATTGTTGGTGACAACATTATCCATATGAAGGACCCACTTAATATGTTGGATTCTCCCCAGTGACCTTCAAATTCAAATCATATCCCTCCTCCTGTCTGTAAATTGTGGGGAGATCCTGGTCGAGTCAGAGCTGAGTAGAGTGACCAGGTTCTGGTCCCCAGAATTTAGAAAGCACAAAATAATGATTCTTAAAGGTTGTGCAAATACTTTAAGCATTTCAGTTTTTCAAGCACATTCCAACTCTCCAGCCATGTCCTATTTTTAATGGTAAAGTTCAGGACTCTCCGCAGGGCATACAAAAAGCCAAGCCCATCCCCCAGCCTCTCCCTGCCCACTCCATGGGCCTTTGCACATGCTGATCCTTTGCTCACTGCTCCTGGCCAAACACCAAGTCCTTCTTCAAGGCCCTGCTCAGATGTTATTGCCACCCCCTCTCCGCACTCCATGTGGTCTGACAGCCTACAAACATGCATCTCCATCAAACTGCCTGTCACACTGCATTGCTGTTGCCTCCCAGGTATCAGTTCCTCTTGCTATAATAAGCCACCTGCAGAAACGCACCTCATCTTATCCGTCTCTAAAACCGCATTGCCAGGCTCCGTGTCCACCATTCAGTAGTCACTCAATAAATATTTATGGAACAATGCACCTTTACAATTCATAGAGTCCAACTGCCCGACAACACAGTGGGTTGACCTTCACCTCCCACCCCATTTCCATACCAGTCAAAGTCTTCACCATTGCAGCTAATGGCAGCTCCTTCCTTTACACTCAGCTCCACACTTCAGACTGACCCTGGACTCTCTCTCTCACTTCACATTCAATATCTCAGGAAATCTGTTCGGCTCTACCTTCCGAAAGTGGAATGTGTAGGGGGTGTTTGGGTGGCTCAGCGAGTTAAGCATCCAACTCTTGATTTCGGCTCAGGTCATGATCTCATGGTTCATATGTTCAAGCCCCGCATCGGGCTCCATGCTGGCAGCGTGGAACCTGCTTCGGATTCTCTCCCTCTCTCTCTGCCCCTCCCCTGCTCACGCTCTCTCTCTCTCAAAAATCAATACATAAACTTTAAAAAAAAGTGGAATGTGTCCCCGACCCTGGTGCTTCTCACCACATCCTCTGCTTCTGTTCAGGACCAGATACTATCTCCTGCCTGGACCACTGGCTGTGTCCCAGCTCCCCACAGAGCAGAAAGCCGCTAGAGATGCCAATCAGGTCAGATCCGCTCACAACCCTGAAATGGCAGAAGTCCTTACAAGTCCCCACAAGACTCTCCATCATCGGACCGNCCAGTGGCCACAGGGCCAAGTCTCAGTCACCTCCCTGATCTTCTCTGAGCACACTAGCAACACAGCAAACTGCCCCCACCCTGCTCTCCTGACACCCTTTCTACTTTTTAAAGTTTCAAAAGCACTTACCCCCTTTCACATACTCGTCACTTTTTCTTCCTACCTCGTGTCTGTACTCCCCGATGAAATACAAGCTTTTCTGGGGCAAGGACCTTTATCAATTTTGTTTGCAGACACGTCCCATGCACCTGGGAAGATGTCTGGCACATGGTGGGTACTTCATAAAATGAGTATTTTTTTTTTACACAGAATTACTTTTTTTTTAAAAAAAACATTTATTCAATTTTGAGAGAGAGAGGAGACAGAGCGTGAGCAGGGGAGGGGCAGAGAGAGAGGGAGACACAGAATCTGAAGCAGGCTCCAGGCTCTGAGCTGACAGCACAGAGCCTGATGAGGGGCTCAAATTCATGACCCCCAGGATCATGACCTGAGACGAAGTCGGATGCTCAACCGACTGAACCACCCAGACGCCCCTCCACAGAATTACTTTTGAAAGAACAATGCAGGGGCACCTGGGTGGCTTAGTCGGTTAAGTGTCCGACTTTCGCTTAGGTCATGATCTCGTGGTTCGTGGGTTCGAGCCCCGCGTCGGGCTCTATGCTGACTACCAGCTCGGAGCCTGGAGCCAATTTCAGANAATATATAGAAAGAACAATGCAGCTCCCACATAGTGTCCACTATTGTTGTTGAATAAAACAATTATTTTCTTTGTTTATTTATTCATCTTGACAGACAGAAAGAGCAAATGGGGGAGGGGTAGAGAGAGAAGGAGAGCCCACCGTGGGGCTCGAACTTACGGATCATGAGATCATGACCTGAGTCCGACGCTCAATCAACTGAGCCACCCAGGCACCCCCAATACTGCTTACTTTGATCAGGAATCTGCCAGCTGCGGGGAACTTGAGGGGATCACCCCACTTCACTCTGTGCAGCATCAGCTGAAGTGGCCTGACTGGGGGCTGAAGGNTATATATAGAAAGAACAATGCAGCTCCCACATAGTGTCCGCTATTGTTGTTGAATAAAACAATTATTTTCTTTGTTTATTTATTCATCTTGACAGACAGAAAGAGCAAATGGGGGAGGGGTAGAGAGAGAAGGAGAGCCCACCGTGGGGCTCGAACTTACGGATCATGAGATCATGACCTGAGTCCGACGCTCAATCAACTGAGCCACCCAGGCACCCCCAATACTGCTTACTTTGATCAGGAATCTGCCAGCTGCGGGGAACTTGAGGGGATCACCCCACTTCACTCTGTGCAGCATCAGCTGAAGTGGCCTGACTGGGGGCTGAAGGACCCACTTTCCAGATGCCCAGCACAGCTGGCACGGTAGCTCTTGCTGATGGCTGGTAGCCAAGACGGAGTGTGAGCCGGCGCCTCCCCTTTCCACGGGGGCCTTTCCGTGGGCCGCTTGGCCTTCATCACGGCTCAGTGGCTGGATCCCAAGAACAAGCATCCCAAGAGAGCAGGGCAGAAGCACATGGCACTTTGATGACCTTGCCCTGGCTAGCGGGGAGCAGCGAAGGCTATGAGGCATCTCGTCAGCTAGACCCTGTTGGCCCTACTGTTAGGGATGGAAGAGTGACAGAGCTCTGGCAGGGCATGTGGGACAGGACATGGTATTCCACACAGCTTTGGAAACACAACCTGCCCCATGGGGTTAGCGCCAAAGCCTTGTTAACTCGTGCCGACCGTGTTGGACGGGCTCTTAAGAAGGACATGTGCAAATTATTAACCTCTGGGAATGTGACAGGGCAAATAAAGAGATATTGATAAAGCTAGAGTTTATTATGTCAAACTGAAGTGGGCAAAGCAGAGGATTTGGACTAAAAGTGTGTTTGAATCCCAAATTCGCTTACTGTGTATAACCTTGAAAAAGTCACTTAATTTAATGTCTCTGAATATCAGCTCTCCCATCCGTAAAATGGGAATAATAAACTTATCTTGTCTTCTTGACACTAACAGCCGAGGATAATGCCCGGGTAAGTGTCCCCAGACCACAAAACTGTTTCCTCTACACCTTTGTAGGCCAACAATGGTCTAAGGGTCATTTGGATTTTTATTCTGAAGCAACAGACCACAGGAGAAGGATCATCGCTGAGCTGTGGGTGTGACACCCTTGACTTTATGACCAGGCCTGGTACTGATGAACTGTGAGACACTGAACAAGTCATTAACTTTTCCGAGCCTCAGTTTTGTCACCACATGAAGGAATAATACCACCTCCCTGCTTACCTCTGAGAATTACCGTAAGGACTTGATATAGGTTAACTCAGAGGCATACGGTAAAGACTTAATAATATGGGTTAGGTCATTTGGTAATAATTATATTATTACCTAAACACGCATTATTTTCTATTTTAGAAGAATTAATATTTTGTCAATACTTAAGTAAAAGATTTTGTCTTTTATATATATATATTTTTTTAATTTCTAGGAGAGAGAGAGAGACAGCATGATCAGGGAAGGGTCAGAGAGAGAGGGAGTCACAGACTGAAACTGGCTCCAGGCTCTGAGCTGGCAGTCAGCACAGAGCCCGACGCGGGGCTCGAACCCATGAACTGCGAGATCATGACCTAAGCGAAAGTCGGACGCTTAACCGACTAAGCCACCCAGGCGCCCCTTGTCTTTTATATTTTTAAAATGTTTATTAATTGAGAGCGCGTGCGTGAGTGGGGGAGGAGCAGGGAGAGGGAGGGAGGGAGGCCCCCTGCTGTCAGCACAGAAGTTGGGCTTCAGTTTCATGCCAGACACATCGTGACCTGAGCCCATATCAAGAATCGGATGCTTAACCAACTGAGGCACACCAGGTGTTCCCAAAAGATTTTATTTTAATAAAAGCTTTAGAAAATACAGCTAAGCCAAAAGAAGACACTAAAAATCACATAATTTCCTCTGGGCACTGGGTGGCTCAGTCAGTTAAGAGTCTGACTCTTGATTTTGGCTCAGATCCCCAAGTCAGGCTCTGTGCTGACAGTGTGGAGCCTGCTTGGGATTCTCTCTCTCTCTCTCTGCCTCCCCATCTCTCTCTCTCTTTCAAAATAAATAAATAAATAACATTTTTTAAAAATCACATAATTCCCCGCTCAGACTTTTCCTCTCACTTACTCCTCTTTTTAAAAAAATGAAGCTTTTTTTTTTTTTTTAATGTAGTTCCCTGTAGTTAAAGAAGTAGTTTTCTACTTTGTGTTTGCAATGATACTACATTTGTAAGTTTTTATATCTCCTATGATTTCCTTAAGGTGAATCTCTGGGAGTGAAACTTCGGGGTTATTTTTGAGGCTTCAGAGCCTGCTGCACAGGATCCGCCTTTTTCTGGAAGTGCGCACCCCTGCGTCTCTTCCTGGACCCTACACAGCACTTGGAGCTCTGCATTCTTGTCTATCACTGCTAATCTGACTGGGACACAATGGTAGCCCATTTAAGAAAGAACTCTAGGGGCGCCTAGGTGGTGCAGGCAGTTAAGCGTCCAATTCTTGATTTCAGCCCAGGTCATGATCTAATGGCTCTGAGTTTGAGCTCCGTATCAGGCTCTGTGCTTAGAGCCTGGAGCTGCTTCTAATTCTGTGTCTCCCTCTCTCTCTGCCCCTCCCCTGCTTGTGCCCTGTCTCTCTTGCAAAAATAAATGAACATTAAAAAAAAAAAAGAAAAGAAAAGAACTCTGTTCTTATTAAGTGAGATGTAAATGTTTCTAATACATTTATTGACCATTTGCATTTCTTCTACTGGGGTACTCATCTTTTAATATTGATTAATAGGAACTCAGTAAGTATTAAGGATATAACACTTGATCTGAAATTTGTGCTATAAGACATTCCCCCTCCAATTTGTTACTTACACTTAAGATGGCTTTAGAGAGAGAGTTTTTAAATATTTTATGTTCAAATCCATCAACTCTTCTATGGTTTGTGCTTCTGTTGCTCTGCCTACACTATTGTCAAGGATTTTTAAGGGATGAGCTTTTATTTCTGTTGAATTCATTTATTCATTCACTCAACAAATATTTATTGACTGCTTCCTACGTGCCAGGCACTGTTCTGAGCACTGGAGTATTATCTAAATTTTTTTTTTTAATGTTTTATTTATTTCTAGGGGAGAGAGAGAGAGAGAGAGAGAGAGAGAGAGAGAGCATGAGCAGGGGAGGGTCAGAGAGAGAGGAAGTCACAGACTGAAATAGGCTCCAGGCTCTGAGCTGGCAGTCAGCACAGAGCCCGACGCGGGGCTCGAACCCACGAACCGCGAGATCATGACCTAAGTGAAAGTCAGATGCTTAACTGACTAAGCCACCCAGGCGCCCCAAGCACTGGAGTATTATCTAAAGCTTAGAGCTGAACTCAGAATGAGAACATTGATCCCTGAAGGGTTTAGAAATTGAAATGAACACAAACCCAAAACACATTCTACTCTATTGAAAGACCAGCTGCACAGAAGGCTTTGGCCCAGGGAGTATAGTGATGCCACCCAGAACTCAAAATTCTGGGGTCTGGGGGCATTTTATTTTATTTTATGTTATTCTTTTAAAAATTTTCCTCTCCAATAGCATCACTTTTTCATTCTTGGTTTTATTTATTTTTAATGTTTTATTTATTTTTGAGAGAGAGAGCATGAACAGGGGAGGGGCAGAGAGAGACAGAGAAACAGAATCTGAAGCAGGCTCCAGGCTCCGAGCTGTCAGCACAGAGCCCGATGTGGGGCTCAAATTCAGGAACTGCAAGATCATGACTTGAGCTGAAGTTGGACACTTAACCTACTGAGCCTCCCAGGGAACTCTCAGGGCATTTTACAATGACTAAAATTGATATGGGCATGATGATGCTAAGGAAATGGGAACATGAATGGTCATGGATGGGAAGGGTTGAAGTGAATCTAGAGAAAGTATTTAATAAAATTTGTTCTACATCAGCCCAAAAGGAATGATCATCAATGACATAATGTTCCATTCCATTAGTGAGTTAAGTACAGATATTATCCATCCCCCCAAGACTCCTTTGGAATCTTTCTGAATCACAATAATCACAAGCAAGGGAAGAATTGCCTTTCCTTTGAGGGTTTTCACCGAGCAAAGCCCATCTTGGGGTTACTGTCCCTTGGCTGGACCTCATCAACTCAAGGAAAGTTATAATGTCTTTGGTTTTCCAACCTCTGCTGAACAAACCTCTGCTTATTTATTCGTTATACTTTACTTCTTTTTATCCCACATTTTCCTTTTGAAGTGAAGCAATAAATTCCTAGAAAACTCACCCCCAAATTAAGTGTTCTGCAAGAGATGAAAAGGCTCAGCCCATAACACGTGGGACATTCCAGCAAAGACTGGAAGAGGACATGATGCTTGGCCTTCTCTCGTTATCCTGAGAGAGGGAACATGGGCTTGTTGAGGTCCAGGAGGAGCACCACGCCTCACCAGGAAAGCCCCCAAGCAGGGGGCAGCCCAAGGGGACCCGCCCACCTCCACTCGCTGTAACCAACTCATGCCTGAAATGCTACCTGTATGGCTTTGCCTCCTGAGTAAATGTCCCCACATAAGGAGAGTCTGCTTTTGCCCCTCCTAACCCTAGCCTTGTACTGAAAGAATGAATGGGAGAGTGGGCAGGCACCCTGACTCATGACCTCTATGTGATCAATGACTTTGTAATGAATACATTGCTCATAGTTCTTTCTAACTCACCTTAGGTCTTAACGTTAGGCACCAGCCACTTGGTTTTGAGAGGAGAAAGCCAGCCTAAGGCTCCCCAACATGTGCAGGAGGGACAGATAAATATTCCACAGGGGGAGATACAGGTGGAAAAGAAAAGGCCCTATAAAGGGGCCTCGTTTCGGGCTGTTTCATGATCTTGTCTATAGCCAGCTCTGACACTGGTGGTTCATAAAAGAATCTCTCCAAAGTTGTGATCCTCACTCAAAACATTGCCGAAAGACCATCTTCTGGAGGCTGCAAGTTCATAGTCAAAGGGCCAGCAGGGCAAGGCTGTGACGGAGAAACTGTTTGGTACCCTCTCCTGGCCTCTGGAGGTTGCTGGCAATCCTGGCCGTTCCTTGGCTGGTAGGTGCCTCATTGCAATATCTGCCTGTCGGATGGCAAATTCCTCCCTGCGTGCCTCCCGCTCACCCCACACTTTCAAACCCTGGAAACAATTCCAACCAACTCATGCTGCTTGCTGTCCTTTTCCTGCTTTCACAGGGAAAAAGAGATCCTCTCTAAGTTTTAAGATAGAACATAGGTACAGTGAAACTTAACTGCGCTCAGCTTTTTGGCAGAAACAACCTGTTGGTTTAATGCAGAAATTATTTTGGGGTGAATGGACGTCCTTGCCTGAGGCCACCCACCACCATTCCTTCCAGCCTGGAGTTTTCAAGCTCTCCTGGGGTGCAATAAACAGGATCACCACACGGGGGCGCTGTTTGCCCTTAAAAGCCACAATGCCGCCACAGAGAGCGTCTCCAGTTACGAACAAAAAAATGCCAGGCTCCAGGTTTGCGATATGGATTTCTTACTTCTTCTATATTAATAATCATTGGTGAGCTGAATAAGTCCTTAGTTTCTTAGTTCTAGAGGTGGTATCTGAAGTCTGTCTGATGTCATTTACAGCATTTTCCAGTGGCAAATAATGAAGGCCAAGGGAAACTTGTGAAGGTTCTTCATGAGTTTAAAACTGTCCCCGACTTTCAGGCTATACTGATTAAACGAACATGTTAATTGCTGCGGTCCAGAGATAAAAGGGGGAGAAATGAGTAGACGGGATAGAAAAGTTTTAGATTTGTCAAAGGACAGTAAAGGGGAAGCAGAGGTAGCTGGAGCAAGCCTTGTCAATCATGCAGCCAGCAGTGACAGTTGCTTATTACAGAAGTGTAATTAAGTCAGCAGTTCCAGGATTTAGGAGATTGCAGATTGGAGGCCTCACTTCTCCGGAGCGTCTGCAGCCACCTCGATTCGCCAGATCCTCAGCGTCTCCAAGCTTATAGCTGGTGCTTAGCCTTGCCTGCAGACACGGGCAGTCTTCGGCTAATACTAACTCCAGATGCAGGCTGTGTATTTGGAGACCCTCACAGAGAACAGGCTATAAAAAGTAAAGCTTTTCTGGCATTGTGAGATCCTTGACATTCCCCTGTTTGCACCTGGGGGGGAGTACAAAGAAAATCGGGGCAAGCCCTATGTCTGAGATTTATTTCTGCCACGAACTAATGAATGCATTGTGCAGGCCACTTGCTCTAAGTCTTGGGTCCATCATCTGTAAATTGAGGGGCTTGGGTAAGCTGCCTTCTGAGTCTGTTCTGATTCTGACGCGCACCTCTCCTCCCTCCACCCTGCCCATGGGTGACAGCCTTCCTGGTCTCTCAGGCCATGTCTCTGTCTTGCACCCTCAAGTGGCCAAATTGGACTATTTACTGCACCCCGAACCAAACCCCCTTTCCTCCTTGTTTCTCATCCCCTCTGCTCCATTTCAACTTTTACTCCTATTTCAAGTCCCAGCACAAAGACCACTTCCTCTGAGAAGCCTTCCTTGATTCCACAGGTGCAAAGAGTATCCCTGTCCTTTATAAATTTGCCATACTTGATCTATACTCCCTTTTAGCATCTACCGTTTTCTCTCTTGTGTTATAATGGTGTCTGGAAACTTTTTGTACCCACTGGGTCTTCAGGGCCATGTTTTCCATCTGACTCGCCCATCCCACAGGATCCAGTCCTGGGGCCAGCACACACAGGGACCAAGGAGATGGCTGATGTCATCAACAATCATGTGGCACACACACATTGTATTCCGTGTAATGGATTTGAGCTTGACTTAAACACGCTGATGCTCGGCTGACAGGACTCGGTCCCTGGTGCCCTCACGCGGTCTCTATCCTGCAGACAGGCAGGCTTGCAGATGGTTAGTGCCGGGACTCAGAGCCAGACTGCTCAAGTTCACAGCCTGGCTCTGCCACCTGCAAGCCGGCTGAACACGGGGTAAGCTATGAGCTTTCTCTGTGTGTCTGTTGCCTCACGGTGATGGTGATGACAGCAGCCACCTCTAGGATAAAATGCCTCGTCACAGTGACTTGAACTCGGGTCAGGGAATATCCATGACACCACTTCTTTGTTCTAAGGTGAGAAGGTTTTTCCCCGCTGGAGCCTGACTTCTAGTCTCCTGAACCCACCAGATAACGGAGCCCCTAGTAACCTTGCATGAGCTGCCCTTTGTAAGATAACACCTTAGTGACCCTCAGTCCTGGCCTCCTGCCCCGTCCCTCACCCGGAAACCCCAAACTGGCTGAGTCCCTTGCCCCCACCTGGCTCACCTGTTTGGGTATCAAGGAAAAAATAAGTCATGCATTTGAAAAAGGACCCAATCCCAGCAAACTTTCCATAAATGCTAGCGTTGACTAGTATTTTTATCATTACTAATGATGATACTAGACCTCTTGCCAGTTAGCGGTATCTTTCTTTCATGGTTAAAACAAACCCCACGACTCCTTGTGTTTGTCCCTCTGCCTGTCCCTGTCTCTGTCTGGCTTGTTGCACCGGCGTCCTCCGCAGCGCACTGGGAAGTGCCATCTACGGCCCATGCCCTGGGCGGGCTCCAGCCTTGCATCTTCAGAGTGCATGCAACACAGATTAACCGGCTCTCATTCCGGCCTGCCACCAGCCATTTGCTAAACTGCACATTTTGAGAATGGCGTGTCCCGCGCCCCCCTCCCAGGTCTACTAAGGCGCCAGCCTTTCTTATCTCTGTGGTGCTATGGCTGTGATTCAACTGATCACGTGTGACCTGCATCCTCTGAGCAGACCTATGCTCTCATCGGCTGGGATCCAAGGATAGAGGACGACAGGAAAGGGCAGGAAGAGAGGTGACAAAGGACAGCCTGGCCGAACAAGGGTGCTTTGAGTCACCTTCCATGAGGGGAGGTCTGGAACATTCTCACGGGCTCAGAGCTCAGCGCTCAGCCATGCGCGTGTGCCTCCCTACCCTTAGGCCGGCTCAGTCTGTATCCTGCACCGTGATTTCAGAAAAAGACAGAGCAAAAACAAACAAACAAACAAACAAACAAAAAACCAAAAAACCTTTTCCTATCTTCATGATCCGATTCTAATCTTTTTTTTACCGACTTCCAATTCCATTTCCTGGCCAGGAAGATTATTTTGAATTTAGACACTGGCACCGCAAGAGGGGGTTATGGCTGCCCCTTTGACTTTTCCAACACCATGTGGGGACAGTAACCTGGGGACACAGCTCCTGTCTGGATGTGTAAGCTGGGGTGGGGGAGGGAGGGGGGAGGCATGGAAATGGGGAGCGCCTAGCCTGTCCCCTTCCCTCCAAGACCCTGCATGTCCCCCGAGCTACACTGTAAACCACCGCCTCGTGAAACAGCACAGCCTTAGATCTGCCCTTCAAATCCCTGAATACAGAAGGATGTGACGTTATGTGGGCCAGCTGCTTCTTGTTTCAGATGTGGAAACTGTGGCCCAAAGAGGTGGGAAACCATGACAGACACCCACCCGCAGATCCGATGATGTGCCAGGCACTATTCCGAGGGCTTCACACACTGGGAGTGCTTTACCTGCGTGATGTACTGTCTTATGTGTATTTCACGTATATCTTGTGAGTGAGGAGACTGAGGTATAGATTTGCAGGGTAATTTGTCCAAGATCATCCAGCCAATGTATGGCAGAACCAGGATCGAACCCAGAACCAGCCTCACTGTCCATGTTCTTCACTTCTCCCATGACCCTGCCTCCCTAGGAGTGATTGATTTATGGTTGCACTGTTAATATAGCATGCCAGAGGGTCTAGAAGCATTTCTGGTCTCCAAATCCAGGTTTCCTATTGTCTGGAAAAAAAAAAAAAATAACACACCCAAGATCTTTAGCCTAGTTTCCTGCCCCTTGCCAGACTGGTGCCAAACTCCCTTTCCCACGTAGCTACTACCACTTTCTCCCCAGTGCACTGGCCCCTGTCAACTGCTGGCCAAAGGCAGGAACAGGTGAGAGAGAATACATGAAGCACCAACGCCCCTGGGCTGACCGGCTGACAGGTTTCAGGAGACGGAGAATGCATAACAATGACATAATCAATATCTCAGTAAATCTTTCTAGTTCTTTCTGAGCCTGGTGCTTATCACCAGGTGCAGTTCAGCTGCGGGGAGCATTCCTGAAAGCAGGGCACTGGCCGCCCATGGTCCATGTCTTCCCTTTATGCAGGTGTCACAACCGGGTGCAACACCATCATACCTGAAGGGTCGGGCCCCCTTGGCCCTCCCCTGTGGCAGCAGTAGTAATAATCGTAATTGTGGAAGAAGTAATGATGTTGGCAGCCAACATTTACTGAATGTTTACCGTGTGCCAGCATTTTCTGTGTCCCCTAGAAGCTGTCTAGCCCTCGCACTACCACTGTGGGGCACGTACACCATCATCAGACCCATTTTGTGGTGCCAGTGCTGAGCACGTTTATATCCACGTAGCTGATGTCAGCGGCAGGATTTGAACCCAGGCACAGTCTGTTGTCAAAGCTCCTATTGTAAACATACTCTCCAACTGGCCCCAGAAGCTCAAAGAGAGAAATGCCTGCTCTACCCTGAGCCTGAGTCTGGAGGATCAGCTCCCTGTAGAGGCGGGCAGCTACCAATTTGGGCAATGTGAGTGCTAGCGCCTGAGGTCAGGGCCAGATGCCACTTCCTTACAGTTGACTCTCGGAGTTCCGCCCAAAGGCCTAAACAGAATGACTCGGCTTGACATTTTTTTGGGGGATCCCTTTCTACTTTGGGGTTCACTTGAACTAGAAACACACTGAGGAATTAAAGAGAATCAACTTCAGTTACAAACCTGATGCTTTTATGAGTTTTAGGCTAAAGATGCAGTTCTGGAATATTTGCAAAACTTTTCCCATTCAGAGCTGAAAGCAGGAGATAAGAAGAAAAGAAAACCTGCCTCGGGGTGCCTGGGTGGCTCAGTTGGTTAAGTGTCCGACGTCAGCCCAGGTCATGATCTCGCAGTTTGTGGGTTCGAGCCCTGCATCGGGTTCTGTGCTGACAGCTAGCTCAGAGCCTGGAGTCTGTTTCAGATTCTGTGTCTCCCTCTCTCTCTGCCCCTCCCCCACTCATGCTCTGTCTCTCTCTGTCTCAAAAATAAAAACTATTAAAAAAAAAAAAAAAGGAAACCAGCCTGAACGTTTGTGACCAGGGCTCGGGGTCCGCCAGGGGTGGGGGTATTCAGATCAGTGTGTATCAAAACGAGTAATGATATGGAGCTCCGTTAAAGAACATGCTCTTGTGGTGTTCCAGTATTTACATTATTTTTATTTTAACGTTATAAACTAGGAATAACCTTTTTGTGCTTGTAGTTCTTATTATAAGCCATACAACCAACGAATGTACACAGAAATACAGAGATACTGAAAAGTAAAATTCAAATTAAGAAGTATTAACTGGAGCACCTAGGTGGCTTAGTCAGTAAGTATCTGATGCTTGATTTCAGTTCAGGTCATGATCTCACGGTCGTGAGATCAAGCTCCGCACTGGGCTCGGCTCTGAGCATGGAGCTTGCTTAAGAGTCTCTCTCTCCCTCTCCCTCTGCCCCTCCCCTACTCATGCTCATGTGCTCTCTCTCTCTCTCTCTCAAAAAAGAAAAAGAAGCATTAATCCTTGTGATGGATGTCACTTTGCTGACACTAAATTGCCACTTTTGTGCTTCTTAGGTTAAACCTTATGCAGTTGCTATTTTTGTAGATCTTGAATAACAGTAGCAGAAAGGGTAATTTACATGTTCCATTTTTGTTAACTTCATCTTCCGACTAGGAACAAGGTGGACCCCTCACTGGAGTCTCTATTATCATTCTTGTTATCATTACTATTTTAAAAATAATGTACTAGCTTTTACAGAATCAATCCAAGTGTATCCTGAGACACATGACTTAAAACCTTAAACAAAAAATAGCAGCTGGTTTTATCAAAATAGGAGTCATTTTTGCATTTTCTGCTGAGTTGTTATGTACCAAGATGGAACTCAAAGAAGACATCTGCGAGCATGGTAAACCAGGTACAATGTCACAAGGCAGGGCCCCTGTGATGTCTCAATTCCCCCAT
The DNA here is from genome assembly GCF_008692635.1 of Crocuta crocuta. Lineage (NCBI taxonomy): Eukaryota > Metazoa > Chordata > Mammalia > Carnivora > Hyaenidae > Crocuta > Crocuta crocuta. The sequence goes on from NW_027551569.1 coordinate 8,937,713, forward strand.
CATTTTTATGTTTCCAAATTACTACGGCACTTGTTTGTACAGACTTCCACGACTTCATTTAGCAGAAATGTGTCCATGAACTAATATGCCCTTTTCTGTTCTTTATCATTAGGCAGTGACACTTCAAGTGGTGTGTGACTCCGATATACTATGTCATTTCTGTGATGCCAAATCAATTTCTTAACTACCCCCAAGAAACTAAGTTCCCAGTCTAGAAAAATGTCATTCCAATGCGGACTCTCACGGCAAAAGAGAAGGTGTGTTTTTGCACCTGGTAATAGATTCCAACGAAGTCCAACATGAGTATGAGACAGATGCTGTCAATCAAATGACAGGCAGCTATGCCTGGCAAACATTTAAAGTTAAATGATGTTATTATAGATACTGTCTGGGTCACAGGCACTGAAATCTTGTGGCAGTACTTAGTCATAAGGGGGCCCGTGTACACTATATATACATATAACTAGCATAAGCATTGAAAAGATTACCATCAAAATAGGAAACAATCAACATTTAAAAATCTAAAGACAACACTGTGAACGTGAGCAGAGTTTGCAAGTGCTCAGGTCATCTGAGAACCAGTAGGGATTTCTAGATCTCAGTGCAAGTCAGTCTTGACCGACACAACAGAAGGGACCCTCAGCCTTTCCTTTAAAGAGGAAGAGTTATGCCTGCATTAATGAGCGCAAGTCAGTTTATTAAAACTTGACTGAAATACAACTTTTTTGGGAGCATGCCTTTTGCAGAAAACAGGAGCCAGTTATTGCAATGGCTCCACTGCAGCGGAGTAGAGACGAAGGTTGCCTGAGAGCAGAAAGCAAAGCAACTCCGCAGGTGTCATCGGCTGTTCTCTTTCTCATGTAGGGCTCCCTTTCCTACACTGGCCACCTTCCCTGTTTTACGCAGATCCCAACAAATGTGATTAGAAAGCACGAGTTGAAAAAACAAGATGGTGGTGGTGCTCTTGATCTGTTGGGAGGCCATGGGATGGTCCTGCCATCACAGCAATGAGCCATTTCCCCAGCGCTTCAACCACTGGGTGGGGGCCTTGTGGGGAGGGGTTTTAATGTCACTGCTTTGGAAAGGTCATCGCATCTGTGTTTCATACTAGGTCCTATTCTAGAAGGAAGAGATGTTTCCCAACCAAGGAGGCTTTGAAAGAGGTTTAGTCCAGCTCAGTGCCCCAAATAACATGGACTTCGCTGGGGTGAAAGTGGCAATGAAGGAACACAGCTCTCAGCTGAGGGTCGGGGAAGAGCGGTTCCTAGAGGGAAGCAAAGCTTTCCATAGACCTCAGCCAATACAGACTCATTACTGCAAGATGGTTCTTTGAACAAGCACAGGAGCAAAGACTAAGAGGGTTTTGGAGAAAAAAAAAGTAGGCACCCTAACACAAGGGCAACTTGCGGTGATAATGCATGGGATATATAGGGGAGAACTCAGATCATTCCAGAACTTTCTGGGTTAAAGTTGGTTACCAGTGATTAAGACAGAAGGACCTTGGGACTTGCTATTGGAACATACAATACAATATGACACCATACAATGCAAAGCAACATAATTAACTATGGACAGTATGTAACAATGTCAATGTAACTAAAGCAAATTGTACAACTGACCCCTGAACAACACAGCTTTGTACTGCGGGGGTCCACTTATATGCAGATTTTTTCCAACATATACAGTATAGTAGATGTATTTTCTTTTTCTTATGATTTTCGTAACATTTTCTTTACTTTATTATACGAATATAGTATATAATACAAATACAAAATGTGTGTTAATTGTTTATATTATTGGTAAGGCTTTCAGTCAACGGTAGGCTATTTAGTAGTTAAGTTTTGGGGAGTCAAAGGTCATATGCAAATTTTCAACTGTATCAGGGGTGGGGAGGGGGTAAGGAGGTTGGTATCCCATCCTCTGCATTGTCCAAGGTCAACTCTCTGTGGTTTTCATGATCAGATGTGGCTTTAGAGATTCTCATGAGTTGTATGCATCAAGTCTGAGTTGATGTCACATGCAGGACCTGAGGAGCACGCACCAAGCCAACGATGGAATCAAGACTGGATGCCCACGGTGGGCAAATCCAAGAGTTTGGGGCGGGCTGCTACTCTCTCTCCACCCTTCTTAACAAATACAGCCTGAAGGAGGCTGATTTCTCAGAGTCCATTACCTGTAACCAACTTTGTGAGTCTTGGCCCTGAAATATACTTCTGTAACTGCCCATCAACTACAAGCAAAGAACAGAGATTGTCGAACACGAAGACAATACAAACGTGGAGGCGTTCACTACAGATGGGCCAGTGATAGAAACTGATACCCTCCTCCTGTCCCCCCGCACTCCGCCAGCCTATATTCCCTTCCTAAACCCTTGACAGCCTCCGAGTAGTCCCAGGCCCCGGGACTATATCTGCACACAACTGCCTCTGTTTTAATTTCACAGATGGCACCAGCAGTGCTCAGGGGAGGACGTGCTATGTAGCACTTTCCTTTTCAGTGCAGGACTTTTTGTCCATGCTCTTGGATAACATTTAAACACCCTCTTATACTTCCTCCAATTTATTGTCTACAGTGACATTCAAATCTGGATTCAGACCACCCGGGCACCTTAAGGACATCTTGAAAGGAGAGGGCCTCATTATAATAAGAAAACAGCTGCCCTGAGGCATGAAGGCAGCCTTTCTGATTTTCAAAAGAGGGCAGGAGGGAGCTGCTTACGTGCCAGGGAGTCCGAAATGAAATCCCAAGCATCGAAGTCCCTGGCAGGGGTTCCTTCAGCTAATGGGGGCAGGCATGGGGACCCAGGGAAAGTGATGGAGTCTGCACGAGCTTGCGTGGGGGGACGGGAGGCTACATGGGTGACAGGTGGCATCGTTTCCACACACACAGGCGTTTGCGTGTGTGTGCACGTGCAAACACTGTCTATGTCATTGTACGACCTGTCTACGCTCCCGACCACCAGCCTGGGTGGGCAGGTGGGGCTCAGGTGACTGCCCGAGGTGACACAAGTCAGTCCTCTGAACCTGGCTCTTCTAAAAGTGAGTTCTTTACTCCTTGCTTTGTTAAAAACGTCCCTTCGAGAGTTTAAATAGCTAAACAAATGGAAGGGATTCCTTCCATTGTTTAGTGGTCATTTTGGGTCAGTTTGTTATGCTGCTCAGGGTAGACCAACTGGTCACCTTTTCAGGGAGAAGAGGGGTGAACGGACATACTGGGAAAAGGTCCTTTTCCTTCCCTTTTCTGTGCTGCCTCCCGCTGTCCTGGACAAGGTACAGGTCATGAAGGAGTGGGTTGGGGAGGCAGGTAAGTACTTGCGGGGGCAAAGCCCGGCCTCTCTGACAGGTGCTCCCCCCCTGCCCCCGGCTCCATCCTCACGTTCTTGCTGCAGTGACCCCATCTCAAACAAGGCTGCTTCTGTTTGAAACACCTCTGATTATCAAGGAATTTTCCCCTCTTACACTGATCTTTAAGTCAGTTTCCCTGTAACCTCACGTCGCTTTCTCTGCCTTCTTCAACTTCTCGTGAATCCCTTCAGTGTTTCTCCCTCATGCTGACGAATGATCCAGCCTCATCACCTTGCGTGTCACTCTCCTAGTGAGAAACTGAGATTTGTCATCGTCCTCTGAGAGTGGGTGCCTTCCCATGTAGACAGCGCCTCTGGTGTGCTCTCGCCATGTCACTTCTCTGCATTTAGACACTATAATTCCACCTGTGGCAGTGACACAGTGGCAGCCCTGTCATTCAGCCTTCCTTTGGCCCGCTTTTAGCACAGGACAGACACATTAGCTCTACAAACCATCCAGTTCCACTCCATCACATTTCATTTCCTGGGGTCCATCAGTTGAGAACTTTTTCTTTTTAAGGTTTATTTATTTAAATTTAGACACACACAGAGAGAGAGAGAGAGAGTGTGTGTGTGTGTGTGAGAGAGAGCACAGGAGGGGCAGAGACAAAGTGAGAGAGAGAGACAAAGAGAGACAAAGAGAAACAGAGAGAGAGAGAGACAGAGACAGAGAGAGAGAGACAGAGACAGAGAGAGAATCCCAAGCAGGCTCCACGCCGTCAGCACAGAGCCTGACAGCGGGGCTCGAATTCACAAACCATAAGATCCTGACCTGAGCCAAAAGCAAGAGTTGGACATTTATTCCAACTGAGCCACCCAGGTGCCCCAAGATCTTTTAAAATACTTTCATTTGGCCTTTGTGTCCTGCTTGCTCTGTGGGGCCACACAGAGAGTCCCTGCGATGTCTCTGCATTCCTGGGGACAGCTCACAGTATGTTGGTGGGCAGCAGAGGGAAGGGTGACCTTGGGGTATCCCTGAGGGATGAAGGGGCATTCACTGAAGCTGCAGTCTCAAGTTCAGAGGCAGCTCTAGTCCAAGACAGAAGGGCCATCCGTGCTCCGGTTCCCTCCAGAGCGTATCAGACAAGCTCCATCAAGCACCTTCCCTCAAGCTTGTGTCCGTATTTTTCCATCCATCCAGAATTTCCGCCCCTCCCATCCCATTGCACCCTGAGGCGTCTTAAGGGAGTTACTCAGAATAGCTTTTCATTCCCAGGTTGGAATTGTTCATAACTTTGATACGAACACACCCTCCATCTTCATTCAAGTCCTTCATGAAAACTTGAATAGGAGTGGGTCACAGAGGGTCCTGTGCTCTCTCTCGTCTGTGCTCTGTAAGCATCAGTGCGAGTTAACACCCACTGTGTAGACTGTTTGGCCAGGGGTAAATACAACACTACTCCACACCAGCATTACTCTAGCAGTATTCCCACCCCAAGTGTGAGAGGTGCCATCAAATATCTTCTGGAAGTTAAGGTACCTGAGATCTTGAATATTCCTTTTATTTGCAGTAATTTTATTATATATTCAATAATATATTATTATTATTTTTTTTTATTTATTTCTAGGAGAGAGAGAGAGAGAGAGAGACAGCCTGAGCAGGGGAGGGTCAGAGAGAGAGGGAGATACAGACTCTGAAACAGGCTCCAGGCTCTGAGCTGGCAGTCAGCACAGAGCCCGACGCGGGGCTCGAACCCACGAACCGCGAGATCATGACCTAAGCGAAAGTCGGACGCTTAACCGACTAAGCCACCCAGGCGCCCCAATAATATATTATTTTGACCCTTTCTGGAACTTGAACATAATTTTTTCAATACTCTTAGATAAAATTCATATAGGCCAACAGGCTGAACTTGTTTAAAGTAATTTAGTACTGGTTTACTGTCTTTACTGTTTGGTGTTAATTCTGTTTGCTTATTTCTCTCCAGTTAGATCACAGTCTTTGATAGAAAGGATAAACATGGAGAAGATACTGAATTTGTCTGCTTTCTTTTCTTTTTCTTTTTAATGTTTATTTTTGAGAGATAGAGACAGAGCATGAGAGGAGGAGGGGCAGAGAGAAAGGGAGACACAGAATCTGAAGCAGGCTCCAGGCTCTGAGCTGTCAGCGCAGAGCCCGATGCGGGGCTCGAACCCATGAACTGTGAGATCATGACCTGAGCTAAAGTCGGAAGCTTCACCGACTGAGCCACCCAGGTGCCCCACATCTGCTTTCTTATTGTCAAGTACTGTAACGACTCAACTTCTTTAAGTAGTAAGTAGTTCTGTCCCCTCTTTGTCCTTTCTTGCTGGACATTTCTTGTTTGTCCCTCAAGAAACACCACCCCAGACAGGCTGTCCTGGCTCAACAGGTCAGTGGGTCCCTTTGCCTTCTGGTTTCTGCTGGGTTCAGCCATTTGGAAGTAGCAGCAGAGGGAGGAGGGAGAAGAGAGAGACAGTGGGGTCAGCTCACCCCTGCGTGATTCCTTGGGTGGGCTGGGGTCCACCCCTGAGAGCCATTGCTCTGTCTTGTGTCCCTTCCCACCTATTCTCTTCAGGTTCTGACTTGCCCCTTCGTTTGTTACTTTCTGTGCTCTCTCCATACCTTTAAAAAGTCTTTTTACTAAAATATCCTCAAATATCGCCAGTGAGCCATCTGATTCCTCTTGAGACTTTCACTCATCCCTCTCATGGCTCCAAATCTGTCTTGTTTGCTATTGTTGACCTCAGGATGTTTCACAAGACTCCAACCTTTCTCACTGTTAGCCTCTCTGAATATGATTCTTTCAGCTTTGAATACTTTGTTTTTCTCCTTGGCTTCCTTGCTTTGTTACGTGCATTGTTTTAATAGCTAAACCCTACAGAAAGCTTCCTACGTAGCTTTTCGATTTATATAGATACTTTTCTTTTCTTTTTCATTAGAATCACTTGAAAATCCCAAGCTGCCATAGAACTGCAAGGTTGGAAGGGGCCTGGGAGGTCACCTGGTCCAGCTCTCCCCACTGAGCACCTTCTCACTTGGGCAACATCTCACAAATACAAAATCATGTGTGTATCTTGCTCTTTATCTCTAGTATCACGGTAGTTGTGTGATACCCTCACAAGTAGTGAGATGTGTTGCAACAGTGAGTCTTGTGAACCCAGCCAGTTATCAAAGATTCTCCCATCTGCCTTGAATCCCTTCAGGAGAACAGGGCGTGGCTGGGAGCACTTCAAAGAGACAGAGCATAAGTTATTCTTTAGGAACGGATCCAACATGAGACAGACAAGGAAAATTTAGTTAACATACCTCTCTGCCCCTACTCCCGGAAACACATTATGGTTTGCTTTATATCAAGGATTCGTGTTCACAATGGCATTTCCAAGTAAAGAGTAAAGGTAAGATAGCAAAGCCTGATCGTAACTTTTCTCTAACTTAGCGATACTTGATAAAATGAACAATGACAACATCAAAAGACTGAAAACCAAATAAAAGCCAAAACGGGGAAGAGGCCTAATAACATAATGTCACATGCTGTAAAACTGCAGTCATGGAAATTCTGCAGAGAAGCAGTGGAAAGAGGTTCAGCCTATAACTACCACCCTCACCCTGGTTCTTTTTCCTCAAAAGCAAACATGGGAGTAGCATAATGGGGAAACTGCCTGCAAATCTGGAAAGGAGAGAGCTTTTCCTTCTTTCAAAAAATTTTTAAGTTTATTTGTTTGAGCACGCGTGAGAGGCAGAGAGAGAAGGAGGGAGAGAATCCCAAGCAGGCTCTGCACTGACAGCATAGAGCCTGACATGGGGCTTGACCCCATGAACCATGAGATCATGACCTGAGCCGAGGTCAAGATTGGATACTTAACTGACTGAGCCAGCCAGGCACCCCAGCTTGTCCTTCTCAAGAGGCAGAATGGAGAGGGAGGTGGGGAGAACTGAAGGTAAGAATGTAAGTCAAGGATGGGCTGACTTTCACTGATGGAGGTGAATTTAAAGTACCCTCCTATTTTTATTAAGTGTGGCTGGCTATCTCGCTAGCCTGCCAGCCCTCTACTTAGATATACGCACTGAACGGATTCAATTATAGAAACAACACTGAGCAATTGTGAGGCTTAGTGAACAGAATTGGCACAATGGCAAAACTGTCATTTATTTGTTCTCTCTGTTAAAATGCAAGAAGCCATGACAGGTGAGAATTTGGTCTGTTCTGTCTGCAGCTTATAGCCACAGGCCCAGCGCCCTGGAAGTTTGTTACACAATGCTGACCCTCAGTTAATGTGTGTTGAGTGAAAGAATCAGAATGAACTGCAAAAATTGGGAGGTGGGGGAGAGAAAACAAGGGAAGAAGTTTTAATATTTATTTTTCATAGCAGGGAGTGGTTGGCACTATATAAAACTGAACCGTATAGTCAATACAAATATTATGACTCCAGTCACGTTCATAATATCTTTTGTGAAGGCATCTTTAAGGAAATAATGTGTTAGGTAGTAAACATTTACATGAGGTTTGCCATTCCTCCAGTTACTTCAGTTTCTTTTACTTTTGTATATAAGTAAAATTGACCTAAATATATATTTTTAATTAAAATAATTTTTTAATGTTTATTTTTGAGAGAGAGAGAGAGACACACACAGAATCCCAAGCAGGCTCCAGGCTCTGAGCTGTCAGCACAGAGTGTGATGGGGGGCTAGAACCCAGAAACCGTGAGACCATGACCTGAGCTGAAGTCGGACACTTAACCGATTGAACCACCCAGGCGCCCCTGTATTTTTTAATTTTAGAAAGGTGTTAGGGGGGTGCCTGGGTGGCTCAGTTGGTTAAGCATCCAACTTAGGCTCAGGTCATGATCTCACAGTTCGTGGGTTCAAGCCCCGCATCAGGCTCTGTGCTGACAGCTAGCTCAGAGCCTGAGGCCTGTTTTAGATTCTGTGTCTCGCTCTCTTTCTCTGACCTTCCCCTGCTCATGCTGTCTCTCTCTCTCTCTCTCTCAGAAATAAATAAAGCATTAAAAAAAATAAAAAAAAATAAAAAAAGAAAGGCGTTAGAATATGATCCTCATCTTACAGCTTGTCTCTCTAGCTATCTTCTCTCTCGGACACATATTCTTTGGAAGAATCTAAACTGAGGTCTACCTGATACTCCACATTGTTATTTTTGGATGGTGCAAAAATAATCTGGAAGATGATTTTACCTTTTTTAATTTCTACTTGTCCATAACTCTTGAATTCTTTGAAATGAGAATGTATGGTTTTTATAGAAACAATATTGCAATGGTTCTTTAAAATTTTATAAAAACAGTCCCCATCTGTCATCATACAACATATTGGGGTGACCACTGAGTAATGTATAGACTTATCAAATCACTAAGTTATTATACACCTGAAACTAATATAACATGGCATGTTAATTACACTTGAGTTCAAAAAAACTGCAGATATTTACATCATAAATGTGAACATCATAAATATTCCCTACCACTAGGTATTTTACAATAACATTAAAATGTGATTGATACTTAAAATAGTTTTAAATAAAGAAGACAGTAAAAGTAGATACTGGTACATCATGCGATTGCCACAGACTGAAAGTGTCTGATCATTTGATTTTGTTTCTATTAAAAAGTAATTAATGATAATTATGAGGGCAGACTGGAGGTTGAATGTTGCTTCGCCTATTTACAAAAGTTTTTAAATCCAATTCAACATTTCCTCCTCTCTATTGTTTTTCTTTTTCAAGTGGACTGTCACAGAGGCTCCTGGCTCTGTTTTAGACTGAGCATATGACCGTGTGCCAAGCAAAGATCGTTTCATTTTTAGGAGACCTATTATTGGCTATTTTTAAAAATTGTTTTTAATGTTTTATTTATTTCTGAGAGAGAGAGAGAGAGAGATAGCATGAGCAGGGGAGGGTCAGAGGGAGAGGGAGACACAGAATCCGAAACAGGCTCCAGGCTCTGAGCTGGCTGTCAGCACAGAGCCCGACACGGGGCTTGAACCCATGAACCGTGAGATCATGACCTCACGAAGTCAGACGCTTAACTGACTGAGCCACCCAGGCGCCCTATTATTGGCTATTAAGGCTCTCCTGAAATTGCTAGAATCATTCCAAAATGCATTCCATGGAACAATCTATTCCTAGACTCACCTACTTTCTGTTTCTCATGCTATGGACAAGGTAACCTAAGGCAGACCGCTGGGAAGCATGTGTTTGTCTACACGCTTCAGGAGTTTGAGTGAATGATTTATCAGTCCCATTGTCTTCTATAAATAACATTTTCAGAAACATCATGACTCAGAACGCAATAGAGAATGCAGTTTCAATTTGGGCTTCTTGGTCTCCATGCGGTGGGGGGGGGGCTACTGTAGGCTACAGAGTGGAAAGTGCCCGAGTTGAAGAGTGAGGACACTGGGGTCCCAACCTAGCAGCACAGCCAACTTCTCCATGGCTTAGCTTCATTACCTAGAAACAGGAGATTTAGGCTAGGTCCATGGTTCCCAACCCTGGCTCCACACCAGAATCACCTTGACCTCTGTGAACTAGTAATGCCTCGTCCTCATCCCCAGCTGGGGGAGGGACTTGGATTCGGACAGACTGTAAAGTTCCATAGGTGATTCCAAGATACAGCCAATGTGAAGGACCAGTGAGCTACCTGACCACCCAAATCTCGTATTTCTCAAATCTCTTCCATCACGGAAGGTCTCATTGTGGGTATGGTCCTGGTTCCCCAACACTGACCAAAGTGGCCAAACGGTATCAGACCCTCTTGCACATGGCTTGGAGACCCGCAGGTAGGAGGAGACAGAAAAACACACTATTGAAGCAGACGTACCAAAGACGCAATGACATCAGACTCTTTGTTCCATTGACATGCCACGCAGGGTTCAACACTATCTTCAGAAGCCTGCCACTCTTTATCTGATTTGGCCATTAAGAGAGCCTCTTTTCCCTCCACTGTCCTACGTGGGATGGTGGAGGTTTGCATCACTGCCAAATGGATTTATAATGTTATTAGCTGCTCCTTCCCTCCCTTCACCTGTTGGCAGCTCATCTGGGAATTCCAGATCTTTCCCCAGCACAACTTCCCGCACAGTAGAGAGGCTATGTCCCTGAAAGCGCACACTGACCAGGCAGACCTGGGTGGAAGCAGCCAGAGAAGAAGTGTGGAAGGCTTTGCACACCCGTCGCCTACACTGTGTCCAGGCTGCCTGCGCAGCTTTGTAAAGTGTCAACTTGGCTAGGCTGACCCACCTTCCCGGGGTTCCCTTTCCCCACTGTTTCCGGTGGGGGTGGGCCACAAGGGACATTCCTTGTGGGAATGGAGAGCGGAAGTGAACACAACTCACACCTTGTCCCTTATGGGAGGGCTCACCGCAACTGCCCACCTCTCCCTGGATTTTCCTTCAGCTTCCCTGACTCCTGGGTGCGTGTTGATCTCTATGACGAGGGAGCCGGCTGCAGGATGCCTACATGCTCAAGGGAGGCAGTGAGAGCTGACCAGGGTCTCAGTCGGTCTTCACGGTTCCGGTGTGTGGGTGTGGTTCCTGACTTGTCCTTGCTCTCCCTACTTTACATCCATCTTCCCTTGCTCCCTGCCTCCTCCTCTGGACTCTGCGCCTCAGCATCAGAGGATCAGAGGTGAGGACAGCAGCCTTACAGAGGCTGCACAACGCACGACCACAACCACATAATGTCCAGTCCTTGTAACAAATACATACCCTCATACCTGTACTTGTAATGACATTCAGTGCTACCTCCTAGTGGTTCCGCTTTGATTGAACCCCGTGGCCTTTTCAATATTCATATCCAATGCTGGCCTCTGTGTGAAAGCTTCCACTGCCCTGGAGACTAAAGTCCCTGTCTGCCCCTCCAGCCTCACACCACACCAGGCCCCTCTGCCTTCTATCATCTGCTCCTGCCGCCACGATCATCTTCAGTCCCCTCTACTTGCTAAGCTCTCCCCCATGGTAGGATCTGGCACATGCAGTTCCCGCTGCCTGCTTCTCTCTCCTCAGCCATCTCTACCTGGCTCACACCACCTGTCTGTCATACTTTGCTCAAACTCTGTGCTGATCTCTTACATCACTGCACACCTCTCCTCTGGGTGTCCCCACTCATGCTTGTTCATTTATTTCTGGGATGTCCTGACTAACGGTTCTGTCCCCCATTGGATTCTAAGCTCCAGGATGGCAGAGAGGGCTGTCTTTCTTTGCTTTCCATTGTATTTTCCCTACACCCAGTACCTTGCTTGGCACACAATTAACTTTTCTTCTTGGCGCAAGAAATGTCGGTGGAATAAATGAATACATAAAAGATGCTAGACAGATGAAGGAGATGAAGGAGGAGCGGCAAGAAATCACCGAGGGGATCAAGTGTGAGGGCAGCCAAGGCTTGGAGCCCAGCCAGGCTCGGGGGTCCGTCGGGGCCAGCCACTGTTAGGGGAGCCGATCTTGACAGCACACAGTAAGATGCCGCGTTTCTCTCCAACAGGAGATTAGGAATTACCTACTCGTATAAGATGAATGCTTGTTGTGAACTAGACAGATTTCTCTTTTCCACAGCCAATTTGTGCTAATGATTTTTCAAAGTCATGACAGTTGATATTCTTAACCATTGAAGCAATCACAATACAGTGTTCAACTTTTTTTTTTTGAAGTTTGAATTTCTTTAAAGTAAAAGAATTGGATTTTGGAAATGTATCATTCCTTTCAGAATAAATTAGTGAGTGTCTGTGGAAGAAAAAAAACAATTAACACATTCATGGATTATGGGTAAGTTTTTACCATTTTTTCCAACAGCAATTTATGTAAGAAAAGCTTTCTGTCTTGATTTAGTTGACTTCTCTATGTGCTTGCATTTTCACAATTTCTGCTTCCAGCCTAGCACAACACCCACCTTTAGTTCTGGACACAACCCTGGAGCATGAAGTCTATTGGAAGGTTCTAGAAGATCAGTGCTTATCTATGGCCCCAAAAGGAAGGAACCAGCAACCTGGGAGGGTCATGTCTCTAGATCTCAGGCCTGGAATAAGAGCCAGGAAACCTGGTTTTAGGTTTGATTCCACCACTAACGAGCCATGAGACCTTGCAGAGCTCACTTAACCTGCATCTGTGACTCTGTACTCCCTTTCCTGTGAAATGAGTCACTGGAGCAGAGGATCACCAAGGACCATCAAACTCTGGTATATTATGATTCTAAGGTTTACCCTTTCTGGCAGAAGTGATGGTAAATGGCATGATATTACTATTATTAGATTATTATATCTGTCTAATTAGATTATTAGACAGATACAATGACTTTTGGGAAGACTGGTGTAATAGCTAAATTTAGGAAATTACTGCTTATCATGAGCTTTGCTCAGTTTTTCCCTTAAAACAATTTACGTCTTAACATTTCCCACATAAACAGTTTAAATCGAAGTATAACTCTTTTGGTATGAAACGTATCCCATGATTTCATTTCATATGAAAATTATGGTTTATAATTAAACTTTTTCATAATAGTCCCAATGTTTTCCTTTTTTCTCCCATTAAACCTTTTCATCAGGTCCATACTTGGGAATTTTCCAGGCACCACAACAGTTGATGTGAAAGGTTTCACTTTCAACTAAAACTATGGTTCTTTACACTCTTCTGTTTTATTTGGCATTCATCTATTTTAAGGATCCATTTGTTTTCTTGAAGATTTTTTTTTTTTGCAGTTTTCCTACACTTTGCTGTTCCTACTATCTGTTGTTGAGTCTTCAACTATACAAGACTGTTGACTCAGCATGTGCTCTCCTTGGACCTTAACTTTAAATTCTATGATTTTTATTGTTAATTTGAGGATGTACAATGGGATCAGAAAAATCTATGAAACTTAATTTGATAGCTCACTTAATTAATGTGATTCCAAGACTTTTACTCACATGGGACACCCTTCAACTTTATTAATTTGCACAACAAAGTATTCAAACCTGGACCTAAGCTATCCCAACAGTTCTATTGTGGGATATTTTTTTTCCTCTGAGTCTTTAAAAACAGCTTGTGTCTAGATGACTAAAAAACAAACTAAGCGGCCATAATTTTTCGTGGATCTGGACAAGTAAACAATTATACCACCGAGGACATTCTTGTGCATAACAATTCATTTCCAAATATTTCCTAGACCACGCGTCGGGCCTTGGGGATCTGGTGAGGAGACACGGGCGAAGCCTTTCTAAAGTTCCTCTGGTGTTGTTGGGGAATAGTTCAATAAATTAATTTAAGTGATCTCCCTCCCCCCCCACCCAACTTCCTTCACCTACTGTGAGTCCTGCTGTTTGCCCCAGGCAGCAGCCCGCAGCAGCCCGGGAGATGGCCCTGTCTTGAGAGGGAGTGACCTGTAGCACACCAGGAGTGGGTCCTTCACATCTGGGTCTAGAGAGCCCAGTTAAACTTTTAGAGCCTCCCAGGGAAAGCAGTCTATGGGATGAATGGTGACTAAGGGGGGAAGGGAAGAAAGCTGAAGGGCCAGGTACCCCTGAGGGGCCTAGGTACTTGGCTGCACAGGTGACAGAACAAAGATTTGGGCATCTGGGGTACAGGTGATCTGTAGCCTTGCACTTCCCAGGGGAAACACGGAGAGTCTGCATGGCCCCCATCTCTGCCTCCCAGCCCCGCAACTGGTATCTGATATTCCCAGCATGATGGCGGAGCAGAAATAACGGGTCTAGCAGATGGGCCTGAAATGCCCAGCAGCGTTTCTCATAGCTAAGAGGGGTACATTGAGTATTTTATGTGCTTCTGAAAAAAAGCACTGAAAAACAAGGAAAAACACAACTACTAATACTAATAATAAGAAACACATGGAATACAGCTCTCACGGTAGGGCAGACACAATTTTCAATATTTTTATACATTAACTCATTTAATCCTCCCAACACATCTGTGAAGTAGGCACTACTTGATGCATTTCCGCAGTCGGCTCCGTGAAAGGGAGGTCTGTTCCCTTTACATTCATGCTGCCCCTAGGACATAAGCCAATCCCCTTCCTCTGAGTTCAATGGAGGTCACAAATGGGGCAGGTATTTGCTGTTCACAAAGACATGGCCTCAAGAGGCCAGGACATATTGGGATTCAAAAACGATGTCACAAATGAAGAGTCACTACATTAGCGTTTTAAAATAGGCCAACTGTGAGACAAAAATGAAGTTCCTTTTCTCATTACACGTTAGGGGGGTGGGGAGGCAGGTGTTAGAAAAATGGTTAAGTTTGGGTCAGGAGTGACCCGGATGTTGGGTCTCTGGGCTGTGAGGGAAGCTTCCCATCACTCTGCCCTAGAGGTGGACCCTGGTGGGGCGTCATTCCATTTCCTGTAAAGAGAAACAGGTGGCCCTAGCTCCTTTTGTAACGGTGCTGGAGAAGATGGCAATAACCGAGGAAGGAGCTCTTAGTAAACGCCTGTGCCAGGCGAGGGTGGACATTTTCTCATTTACTCTTCGCAACAACACTGGGCAGTAGGTTCCTTGTTCTCCTGTGGCAGGAGAGGAAACAGGGCCACCATCAGATACGCAATGAGAGGCAGAGCCCCAGCAGTGCCGCCCGCCTCTGAGCTCCAGCTCCGATTTATACTGCGCTGGCCCTTTGCTCACTGATTTCGCTCATGTACAAATGCTTCCTGACACTGAGAAAATCCCCCAAATATTGCTTTCTATCGAAGCGGGTTGGCATCCGATAGGATTCTGCGAGCATTTTCAGATGGGAGGAAGTGGGACAAAAAGATGAGGGATGCCACAAGTGCAGGGACTAGGGACAGATGGGAGAGCCCTGCTGCCTGAGACACCGGTCCTCTCCCTTGGGTCCAGGTCCTGCGCGTGCCCGTGGCCCTGAGTAGGAAAGCCTCAGGGACAACTCTGGGGAGGAGAAGCCTTATCCACCTGCACGAAGTTCCTCAGCTTTGCTAAGCCCTCTGGCAAGAGTGAGTTCTCTCACAGAACATTCAAGAGGACCTACTCAGTGGCCAATGACAGGCCAACTTGTGAGAGCTTTTCTCTCTCTTCATTCATGAATGAAACCATTCCAGACTGAAAATAGATTCTGGCCATATTTATAAATTAAAGCACAGTTCAGGCAATATGCCACCTTCCCCGCTTGTCCCACTGAAATTCTTTAAAACTTTTTAAAAAGTTTATTTATTGTGGCGCCTGGGTGGCTTAGTCGGTTAAGCATCCGACTTTCGCTTAGGTCATGACCTCACGGTTCGTGGGTTCGAGCCCCGCGTCGGGCTCTGTGCTGACTGCCAGCTCAGAGCCTGGAGCCTATTTCAGAGTCTGTGTCTCCCTCTCTCTCTGACCCTCCCCTGTTCACACTGTCTCTCTATCTCTCTCCTAGAAATAAATAAAAATATTAAAAAAAATAAAATAAAAGTTTGTTTATTTTGAGAGAGAGCGAGCGCACGTGCGAGAGAGAGCAAGTGGGGGTGGGGCAGAGAGAGAGGGACAGAGGATCTGAAGCAGGGTCTCTGCTGACAGCACAGAGCCTGCCAAATGCAGGGCTTGAACTCATGAACCATGAGATCATGACCATGAGCCAAAGTCAGATGCTTAACTGCTTAAGCCCCCCACATGCCCACCCATTGAAATTGTTTGTTCAGCATTACACTGAAGATCAAAGCCAGTCATAAAAACAGAGAAGGGAGGTGAAGCCATGCCCATGGCCCACTGGATGAGAATCTCTGCCCCATTGCTAACCAACCCCGGGGGTCCCGCAGCAGGGTTAGTCAGCTTCACCTTCCTCAAAAAGCCCCATGTAGTGATGCTTCACTTCATTGTTTGGAGTATTAACTAAGAAAACATATATTAAGTACTGGTTAACCAGGAGCAAACGAACTCCCAATAACTCCTTACTGTGTGATTTAAGGAATACAGCCCAATTGCCTGAACCTTCTGCCTCAAGAATTCTTTTGCAAGCAACCCTGGGGAGACTTGGCTACTGAAATCCCCCACGTGTGCCCAAGGTCTGAGAACAGTGTGCTACAGTGACATCCTTGAGAAGCTTTTCTTCCTCGTGTTATCTCTGAGAGGGGACGGAGAACCTAGGAACCCCCTTACATATTTTCACGTAACATCTAACCACTTAAAAGGATCTTGAAGGGGCATCTGAGTGGCTCAGTCGGTTGGGCACCGGACTTCAGCTCAGGTCATGATCTTGCAGTATGTGGGTTCGAGCCCCGCATCGGGCTCTGTGCTGTCAGCTTGGAGCCTGGAGCCTGCTTCGGATTCTGTGTCTCCCTCTCTCTCTGACCCTTTCCCCACTCATGCTCTGTCTCTCTCTCTCTGTCTCAAAAATAAATAAACATTAAAAAAAATTTTAAAATAAAAGGATCTTGAATGGCTGCAAGGATGTAGTTTCAGGCGTGGTATACATGACACCACACTTTAAATACAGTTTTGACAAAACCTCAGACTGGAATCATGGAGCTTATGAAAAAGAACTTTGATCATAGAATCAAAATGGCCAGCAAGGTTCCTTTTTGGGCAGGCCAAGGTTAGGGAAATATGTTGAAGTTGAAGTTCTTAAAAACATCCAAACCATGTCCCTCCAGTTAGAAGACTCCTCTCCCACCTTAGTTCTAGATTTCCCAATGACACTCTGGGGAACTAAAAGGAAAAGATGATTCTAGGGTGTGTCTATGCATCTGACAGTTGGGACAGGTCATGTGTAACACACTCTCTTTTTTTTAATTGATTCTTTAAAAAATTTTTTTTTAACATTTATTTTTGAGAGACAGAGAGAGACAGAGCATGAGCAGGGGAGGGGGAAAGAGAGAGGGAGACACAGAATCTGAAGCAGGCTCCAGGCTTTGAGCTGTCAGCACAGAGCCGGATGTGGGGCTTGAACTCATGGACCACGAGATCACGACCTGAGCCAAAGTCGGACACTTAACCAACTGAGCCACCCAGGTGCCCCTGTAACACCTTCTCCTTATTGACAATAACCAATAAGTGGATTTTAATAAAACAGAAACATCAGCAAAAAAAAAAAAAACCCACCACAATTTGAATAGTTACTAAATCATACCACTCAGTAACACAATAGCATTTTCTTAATTTTTTTCCTTACTTTTAAATCCCCAAAATGGCCAAAACGAAGACATTTCACTTTTAAGGCTATTTCTAAAATTCAGTATGTATTTTGTGCCTAGACTGAAACTTGTACTTACCAAACAGAAGTATTACACCTTGCATTTTTCACCGTGTCCAATTTCAAACGCAAAATTTAAATTCAAGGGTAAACTGCAAAGGGTCACACAGAATGACAGAATAGAAATAGCTTGTCTGTTTCATTGTGCTGTCAGTGTTTATTTTAATCTGTTAAAACTGTTTAAACAGTGCCATGGAGGTTTCACACGTGAACTGTGCCTACTTCCAAACTGTTCTGCATTTACTCTCAAAATGAGTACATGCTCTGCTAATTGCATTGGGAGTTTCGAATAACTATTGGTTTTCTGATTAACTTCCATCTAGAATAGGAGGTTATTAAGGATAAGTAATTAAAATGTACTAATTTGAAGCTTACATATATAACATTATATCTCAATAGTAACTATAGCAATTAAGACCTTGTAGGCCCACAAAATAATTTTAGGGAGAGGAGTATTTTAATGTTTTTTTTTAAATTTATTTCTGAGAGAGAGAAAGAGAGAGAGCACGCATGCAGGGAAGGGTCAGAGAGAGAGGGAGACACAGAATCTGAAGCAGGCTCCAGGTTCTGAGCTGTCAGCACAGAGCCCAACGTGGGGCTCAAACCCACAAACCATGAGATCATGACCTGAGCTGAAGTCATACGCTTAACCGACTAAGCCACCCAGGCGCCCCAGGAGAGGAGTATTTTAACACCAACTGTACTTAGACTCGTATGGTGGTAACATAATGACTTTCATTCCCTTTGATTATGATTTTAAAATTCTCTACAGATAATGTCTCCCCCAAGCCTCGTCCTTAATGTCTGCATTTGAAGAGGAGGCTCCCACAGCCCTGCCCTGGGTTTTCCACTAGAAGAGAGATGACCGTCCTTGGGAAAGAACGAACTAGAAAGAACTAGGAGAGAGAACTTTGTACTGAAGATGAAGTTCTCTGCTTTTTCCCTTCACAGTTTTGATTACAGCTGGACATGGGACCCATCAAGGGAGAGTGCCAGCTCTACGCGGGAATATCACCTGCTTGGGACTGTTAAGAAGCAGAATAGGTGATAATTGGATCACAACCAGGGAGCAGTTAGATGGTTCATGTTCCAAGTTTGTTTACAGAAACTTGACAGTGTGGGTTAAACATACAACATCCAAAGTAAGACAGCCCGTCTGAAAATACACAAGCTTGAGTGTTTTTCAGTGGTCTCCTGTCTGCCAACAGCCCGAAGTTAGATTTATGAGGCTGGGTATAATCCAAAAGAACAGCAGGGTCAAGTTCATCTTCTAAAAGTAAATGCGTTTGTTTGTCTCCATCTTGTGATATGCTTTTATTTTATATTTCTTTAAAACTCTCAATCTCAATCTCTCTCTTTCTCACCCATCCACACACATCCACATCCACTAGGGCGTGTATGCACGATTTTTACGTGGTTGTATCTGTAGTGTATACATATAAACAGTTGTAAACTCCTGAAAAATACAACACCAATATATATATAAAGGGACTGTCAATTAATGAGTAAAGGAATAAACATGTGGTATATATACACAATGGAACATTATTTGGCTATAAAAGAAGGAAATCTTGTCATTTGCAACAACATGGATGGACCTAGAGGGCACTATGCTAAGTGATGTAAGTAAAATAGAGAAAGACAAATATCCTATTATCTCTCTTACATGTGGATTCTGAAAAGCAAGCAAGCAAGCAAACAAAAAACAAACCTGAATTCATAGATACAGACAAAACCTTGGCAGTTGCCAGCCGTGGTGGGTAAGGGGTTGGCAAAAGGGGTAAAGAAGGTCAAAAGGTACAAACTTCCAGTTATAAGTAAATAAGTCAGGGGGTGTCATGTCCAGCATGGTGACTATAGTTCACAATACTGTATTACATATTTGAAAAGTCGCTGAGAGAGTAGATCTTAAAAGCCTTCATTGCAAGAAAGAAAGTGTAACTCTGCATGGTCATGGATGTTAACTAAACTCACTGCAGTGATCATTTCACAATATGTACAAATATCAAATCATTATGTTGTACACCTGAAACTAATATCATGTCATATGTCAATTATATCTCAAAAATATATACACACATACACATAGAAGGTATAAAGTATAGATGTACTTAAAGTATAGATTTCACCATTTAATTCTAAACAATGTTAATGTTAAATACATAATGACAGTCAATCACCAATGTACCCATTACCCAGTAAAAGCAAGCAAGTGATACTAGTCCCTTCGTGACCCCCTATGCCTCCAATCCCTAGTATTTTATACCTTCTACAAGAGGTAGCCCTTCTCTTCCAGTTTCTATTTTTTTTACCCCACAAAAACTATGATTTTTTTTCCCTTTTAGAGTGTTTCTACATTTAGTTTCTATTGTTTTGTTTATGATTCCCCTCCTCTATATTCATGAAAGAAATTGGGCTATAATTTCCCTTTGCCATACTGGCACTGTCTAGTTTTGATTTCAAATAGAAATTAATCCTATATAATGAAGAAACTTTTGTTTCTAAGAGTGTAAGGTTAAATTTATTTGTTTCTTGAATGTCTGCAGAACCTAAATGTAAGAACCTGGAACTAGTAGTATTTGTAGGGCTTAAAAATGTTTTTTTAATGTTTATTTATTTTTGAGAGAGAGAGAGAGAGAGATTGAGAGCAGGGGAGGGTCAGGGAGAGCAAGGAAGACACAGAATCCGAAGTGGGCTCCAGGCTCTGAGCTGTCAGCATAGAGCCCGACACAGAGCTCGAACTCATGGACCGCAAGATCATGACCTGAGCTGAAGTCAGATGCTTAACCGACTGAGCCCTCCAGCTGCCCCTCCCTGTGGGGATATTTTAAAACATTCATTAAATGTTAATAGAAATATTCATAAAATTTTTGAGTCATTTTTGGTAATCTATATTTTTCTAAGAATTTGCTCATTTTATATAAATTCTCAGTTTGGGGCATAAAGCTTTTTAATATATACTCTGAACATCTTTTAATCTCTTCTACATCTGTGTTATATGTCCTTTTCATTCTGGTATTTATTTGTTCTGATACACATTTTTCAGTTTCTCTCAAATTAATCTTACCTAAGGTTTGTCAACTTGGCCAATCTGTTCAAAGACAATTTGGGTCTCATTGATCTATTTTTCTGTTCTATCAATTTATCATCTTTAATTTCTTTGTCTACTTTGTATGGTTTATTCTGTTGTTTTTATACTTCTCAAATTAGAATCATAGTTCATTTGTTTTCAGCTAGTAATTTCCCTCTAATTATCACTTTGTTCAGATTCTACAAGTTTTGAAATAAAGTGTTTTCGTTATTGTTTAGTTTTAAGTATTTACTAATTTCTACCATAATTTTTCTCTGATCTGAGGTATTGAGAAGTATGCTTTAAATTTCCAATCTTAGTTGCTTCTTCTCCTTCTCCTTCTCCTTCTTCTCTTCCTCCCTCTCCTCCTTCCTCTTCCTCTTCTATTATTATTACTTTTTTTTATTGCCAGGTTAATTGTATTGCTGTAGGAGAATATGCTCTATATGACACAAAATCTTTAAAATTTGTTGACACTTGTTTTATGGTTCCTAGAAATTTTAATACACATTGTGGTAGGTAGAAAAATGGCCCCGAAGATACCCACATACTTTTCCTGAGAAGTGTGAATATAGTAGCTTACATGACAAAAGTGACTTGGTATATGTAATTAAGGATCTTGAGATGGGGGAGATTATCCTGGATTATCTGGGTGGACCCAACATAGTTACAAGGGTTCTTTAATGTAGAGGAAGGAGGCACTGAGGCAGAAGACTGTGTTAAAGCCATATAGTCCAAGAAAGGCTCAGCTAGGTGTTGTTGGACTTAAAGATGGAGGGTGTCAAGAGGCAAGGAATGTGGGCAGCCTCTAGAAGCTGGAAAAGCCAAGAAACATATTCTCCCCTTAGAGCCTCTAGAAGGAACACAGTTCTACCAATACCTTAATTTTAGCCCCATTAAGATCCATTTCAGACTTCTGACACTTGGAATTACAAGGTAATACATTTGTATTGATCAGCCACTCTTTGTGGTAATCTGTTATAGCAGCAATGGGAAACTAATACACACGTATAAACCTTAAAAGTCTACACAGGACTATCCAATGGACATTTCTGCAATTATGGGAATGTTCTATTTCTGACTTGACCAGTACGATAGCCACTAACCTCAGGTGGCTATTGAGTAGGAATGAAACTAAAACTACTAAGGAACTGAATTTTTATATTTTGTTTAATTTTTATTTTAAAAGCCTCATGTGGCTAGTGGCTACCATACCAGACAGTACCAGTCTAGAATTATTCAGTACATTTATCCTGTTTCCAAGCAATACAGGACCTTTAAACTATTAACCAATCAACTCCCTCTCGTTTATTTTCCAGTATTTAGAAGTACTTTTTTTTAATTCATTCCTCACACTGGAGATTATGGGTTTTGCTTTATGTAGCCCATGTTTGTTTCAAGTTAACCCATACTTAAATCATGTTCCTTACTTACCATTGTCAGACTTCCCCTGGGATAATTTTCCTTCTTCCTGAAATATGTTCTATAGAAATTCCTTTGGTAAATGTAAATGTATATGTGTGTGTGTGTGTGTGTGTGTGCGCGCACGCACGTGTGTGTGTGTGTATTCTGAACATTCTGATGTTCAAACCTAGTAATTATTCTATGTTTATACATGATAATTCCAGCACCCACAATCTTTATTCTGTGATTGCACTTTCTGCAGACCTTCACTTGTTGATTTGTTTTATTACATTTATAGTGGCCTTTGGTTTTTTATTTTCTGGGAATGCTTGAGGTCCATATTTAAAGTATGTTTCTCCAGAGAGGAAGTGTTTTTGCTGGGTAGCTGGGAGAAGTACTGAAATGGAGAAATTTTATATTTTTTGCTTGGCACCTGTTGGTCCCAGGGAGTTTGGTGACCCACAACAGCAAGAGGAGACTTATCTGGAGTTAGAAATTACCTAGGAGATACTTTTTGCCTTTTCACTTACTCTAATAATAACCCAGCTGAAGTGATTATTCCCATCATCTCCTTTTCTGAGGCTTTTTTTTTTTCTTTTTTCTTTTTCTGGCTCACCCAATGAGGGCACTGCCCCTCAGGAATCTATGAAGATACTGTCTCCCTACTCAATTTTGCTTCTTGATACCTACGTGCATGGCTCTTAAAATCCAGTCTCTGGACTAGGCAGGATTAACAGATGTCCTCTAAAAAAAAGGCTGAGCTCATACTCATTAACTTTTCTAGATTCCCACTTTCCAATTTATGACCTCTAAAGATTTCCTTTTTATTCTCATCAGTTCCGTGTTCTGCCCCAAAGGGTATTCTTTTGACATCGAGTTGGCTGTATGGCCAGAGACAGAAGTCCCAGCTTCTTTTGTCACTCTGTATTATATACAGTTTATTGAACAATATGAACTAAATGAGGTACAAACTTGAAATGATTTAGCTTTTCCTGATCACCTTCCTAAAACATGAAAAGTCAGACCTCCACTGCCCTTGTTTAATGACGTCTTGGGCAGAACCTTTAGCTTTCTGGCTACTTGCAATTGGTTCTATTTAAAATTTAAATCCCAATGGATTCTTCTCTTTTTCCTACCAGTCTTGTCCAGAGGGTCTTGTAGGGGAAAAGGGTAAGTTCTGTTCCTCTATTTCTCCTCTGTCTATCTCTTCTTTAGTCTCCATGGAGATCCTTCCTTGAGCCTCCAAGGGCCACAGGGATCCTGGGGGTCAGAGATCAGAATTCCCTATTTTTCTCCTCAGGCAACATACCACACTATGGTCCCTGACTGCCTGTTGGTGTGATGGGCTGCCCTGTCCAGCTTCTTTGGTTCAAGAAGCAAACATTCTTGGTTCACATACAGCCACAGACTCAGAGAGGTACCTGCCAAGCTTCTCATGAACTTTTCCATATTTTCCTTCTTGGTGGCAGACACAGGAAAGAACCATAGGTTCAACAGATAAGCAAGAATCTAGGTAGAGAGAGAACTAAATGTGTCCTGTCTTGTGGCACCCCCTAATCGTCACCATGATTTTTTGGAGCCCTCCTTACTTGGTTTAGAGGGAGGAAATACTTGGATTTAGGAAGCGTTGTGTAGGAAAATCTATAATCAGTGACTCTGGAGAGTGCCTTCTTGGGACTTCCCAACCCACCCTCCCCACCAGCAGTTTGCTCACATGTATCAGGATAGAAGTGGGAGTGTTTTAGACAATAGTGATAGTCAACAATACTAGCTATGATGAGCTCAACAAATGCTGCTGCCATCATTAATTCTCGGGAAAATAATGGTCCAGGGACATATTACCTGAAGGATATAGAAGGTAGAACTCTGCGGAAGATTCTGAGTCAATGAGAGTGCTCTTAGACCTAGAAAATGAAGTCTTAGAACCACTCACTAGCTAAAGTATTATTATCTAATTTCGTATAAAAATAACTTCAAATTTCCTCTGAGTGCAAGTGAGGGAAAGAATGAGGCTTTCTTTGCACAAAACATATTAGAATAAATATGTTTAAGGGGGAAAAACAGCTTTCATAAATGACACAACAACAATGTCTAAATTTGGCTCTAAATTTGTTTATATATAACACATGTCATAATGATTTTAATATGCCAATAACAATGTTTTGTGTTTCTGTAAATTAAAGCTTTATCGGGTATGTTGTCCTCAGTAGAACAGAATGACAAAATCAACTACACAAGTTGCTAAGCTGAAAACGAATGGTCTCCATATTCACCATCTTTGCATAGCCTTCCTATAGCAGCACACCCAGCCATCTCAGGGTTTAGAATTCTGTGCTGAGTAGCTGATTCCGTGAAATCAACAGTCACTGTTGCTAACCCAACACCCTTTGTTACAGGGGATGGTGTCCACAGTGGTTTCCTGATTCTTTCTTTAGCAAATAAACTGGGGACACTGGATCAGTTACAATAAATGTGGACTCAGTCTCTTCTTAAATGTTCTCTCACTCTGAAACAGACTTTTTAATAGAAGTGTTTAAAAAAATTTTTTAGTGAACAAATTAGAGGGTTGCGAGGTATAGTTTCACTTCTAATAAATGAGCTGTCTTTTTCTGCTTTCATTCCACTTAGCACTTCTTCTCAAAGGGAAAAAATCAAACAAGGAAAAATATGAAAAAGATGAATTAATGTGACATTTAGAGTAAGATTTTAATGGCACAAAAGCCAAGAATACCAGAGTTATGCCTTTTGCTTTCACAATTATAACTTGACAGGATTTCAGGATGTTGTTACTAAAATGAACTTCATCAGAAGAAAGTTAAAATGCATGCATTTAAAGGAAATGTGTTAGTAGAGTTATATTTGTTAAGGCAAACACAGCATAGTCAATATTTAATTAGGCATTGTCCTTTTCAGAGTTGGCCAGGGCTCTGAGAGGTTACACCCTTATTTTAGTCAGTATTGGCTATGCTACCAATGTTTTTTGAAATCCTTTTTGGAAATAAACTCACGAACAGTTTATAAGGACAACAAGAAAACCAGCTTCATTTATCCGGAGTCAGACCTTATTTAAACGAAAATGGCATTGGCCATTAGCATTTCCCAGACCTCATTCACCAAACTGACTTAAAATGACTTTTTATAATAAAAAGAGGACAAAAGAGAACTGTCTTATTGTGAAACGTTACACACCCATAACAGTTTAAATCAGTCACGTCACCATTAACTGAGGTTTAAACATTTTTTCTAACATCTCAGGATATATGGTCTCAATCGTAATATACTCCCTGCCCCTTAGAGGTAAAGGGTGGTTGTTTCCATACTTTTTTTTAAATGTTTTATTTATTTCTGAGAGAGAGAGAGAGAGAGAGACAAACAAACAGTGTGAGCAGGGGAGGGTCAGAGAGACAGGGAGACACAGAATCCGAAACAAGCTCAAGGCTCTGAGCTGGCTGTCAGCACAGAGCCCGAGACGAGGCTTGAACCCACAAACCGTGAGATCATGACCTGAGCTGAAGTCGGACGCTCAACCGACTGAGCCACCCAGGCGCCCCTGCATACTTTTCTTATCACTTTTACCACCTCGTCTACATTCCTCAAAACTATCATTCCAGAGTTTGTCTCTTGAATTTTATTTAAAGGAAACTGTACAACATATAGCCTTTTGCATCTGCCATTTTTTGCTCAGTATCTTGTATATGAGATACACCTAAGGCAAGTGGAGGCCAAGGATAGCCTGCCTTGTACGTTTGTCAATAGAGCTGCAGGGAAGTACAGCCAGTCCTACTCATTTGCATATTCTCTATGGCCGCTTTTGCATTACAATGGCAGAGTCCTAATAATTGCAACAAAGATGGCAAGGGTCACAGAGCCTAAAGTATTTGCCACCTGGCTGTTTACAAGGAAAAGTTTGCCAACTCCTGGCAGATAGATGGCTTGATTCAAATTGGCTAATATTTTATTTTAAAAATGTGCATTTATTTCCATGAGAGACATTGGACTACAGTTTTCTTGTAATGTCTTGGTCTATTTTTGGTACCGGGATAATCTTGGCTTCAGAAAATGAGCTGGGAAGTGTTCTCACCTTCTCAATGTAGAACTGGTATTTCTTCCTTTAAATCTTTAATTCAGTTTCCCTAGGAAGTCAATTGGCTTCATATTTTTGTCTGTGGAGATATTTTCAACTTTTAATTCAGTTCTTTTAAACGGGAAATGTTCTATTTAGCTTTAAGGTTCTCTGTATGTCAGTTTTGGTAATTTGTGTGTCAAGGAATTTTTACTTTTTATCTAAGCTGTTAAATTTGTTGGAATAAGGATAATTTTGCTATGTACAGGATTTTAGATTAACGATTATGTGCTTTCAGTTTATGGTCTTTCAGTTTTCACTGTCCCTCCAGAAAAACTAGCTGTTGGTCTAATTGTTGCTTTTTTAAAGTCAGATCTGATTATTTTTCTCTTGCCGTCCTTACAGTTGTATCTTTGTCTTTAGTTATCTATAATCTTCCTATAATTTATCTAGGTGTAATTTTTTTGTAGGATGGTTGGCTTCCTGACTTTGTGGGTTAGTGGTTTTTATTATTAATTTTGGAAAGATTTTCAGTTAATCTCTCCTCAAATATTGCTTCTGCCTCATTCCCTCTCTTTTCTACAAAGAAGACTCCATTAAACATTTGTTTCACGTTCTCATATATTCTATACCTTTTACCCTTTCTTCTCAAATCTTAATCCTGTTTTCTTTCTTTTTATTTTTTTTTTCCTAAATGACTCTCTACTCCGATGATTTTCTTTTCAGCCACATTTACTAGGCTATTAAACCTACACACTCTATTCTTAATCCTGGTTA
This sequence comes from Crocuta crocuta, assembly GCF_008692635.1. Taxonomy (NCBI): domain Eukaryota; kingdom Metazoa; phylum Chordata; class Mammalia; order Carnivora; family Hyaenidae; genus Crocuta; species Crocuta crocuta. The sequence continues at coordinate 8,964,489 of NW_027551569.1, forward strand.
TTAAGTTTATCCAGTTCTAGAATTTCCATTAAAAAATGTTCTAAGAGATTTTTTGTTTTTTATGGTTTGCAGTTCTTTGCTGAAATTTTCTTTTTTGCTCTCCATCTTCTTGACAATTCTTTTAAAGTTAGTGTCAGGTAATTTCAGTCCAGAGCTCCTTTGAGTCTGTTCCATCATCTGCTGTTTCTACGAGCTCTCATTCATGTTACCGTGTCCTTTTATGTTTAGAAAGTCATTGGTAGAAATAATTAGATGACTAGAATACAATTCTCTGCTTCTTCCAGTGTCAAAGGGCAATACCAACCTGGGATCGCTTTGCACCAACGTTGAGAAGTTAGATTTTTGTGGTCCGCCTTGGTTACTGGGAGCTTGTTCTCACTCTGTATGGAGATTGAATATTTTTACTTCACTTTTAGCCTTTCAGAGTCTCGATCCCAAAAGTGGAGAATTTACTAGAATCCCCATCTTCGGTGGTCTTTCAGCTCCAATTTTAGTTATCTTCATTCCATTATAGTATTAAAAGCACCGCTCAGCTTTCCAATCAACTCTTTGCATTGTCAAATCTCCCCACGGCAAAAACGATCCCCCAAGTCAGGATGATATCTGTGCATTTTCATATTATCACGAACCTTGGCTCAGTAATTCTTCATTCTCTTGTTAACTCTCCAATAACATCAAGTTTATTTTTTCCCCTGGATGTTAGGGTTGCTCTCAGCCAGACAGGTGGTCTGAGTAGACTAGGTCCCTATTCTCCAAAGCAGAAAACTGAATATCTATTTTGACAATACATATGTATGTGTGTGGCTATGGATGTGGATACAGATTTATGGCTTTGCTTCTGTTGAGGATATTTAAGCAAATTCTAGAAGCTTTAAAAACTCTTATGAGAGAGAAATTCTGTAACAAATCAAAGCAATGGCAACATTCTTAAAATAAATATGTCACTTCTCAAGGTGACTATTTGATGGGAATAATACATAGACATGTATAAATTCTGGCGTGCTAATTAAATAAATGATATTTATACACTACTAATGGATTTAATAGAATTCATCACAAATGCAGGAATAATAGCAATACCCAGGATATATAAAAGGTATCTACATTGAGACTTAGACAAATAAAATTTGTATTATAGCATTATGAAGTAATTTAAGCTAACTATTCATTGAGTAATCATACAACATAGGTACATGTCAGTGTGATTTGTTTTCAGGATGAATATGATAATTTATATTTTCCATTAAACTTTGAAAAAAATAGGGGCGCCTGGGTGGCTTAGTCGGTTAAGCGTCCGACTTTCGCTTAGGTCATGATCTCGCGGTTCGTGGGTTCGAGCCCCGCGTCGGGCTCTGTGCTGACTGCCAGCTCAGAGCCTGGAGCCTGTTTCAGTCTGTGACTCCCTCTCTCTCTGACCCTCCCCTGCTCATGCTGTCTCTCTCTCTCTCTCCTAGAAATAAATAAAACATTAAAAAATTAAAAAAAAAACTTTGAAAAAAATATTTATAGACTTTTGCCTTTTTTTCAATTAAGAACATCACAATCTTCTAAGATATCACTTACTCTGTCATTTTTTTCATGCTACCATGTGTTTGGTGCAGTCTGGGCACTGTATCATTTCTGTATGGCTGCTGTAACAAAGCACCACAATCTATGTAGCTTAAAACAACAGAAATTTCTTCTATTATGGTCCTGGAGGCCACAAGTCTGAAACCAGTTTCACTGGGCCAAAACCCAGGGGTTTAGTAGGGCCACACCACCTCTTGAGGCTCTAGGGGACATTCTGGTGGTGGCTGCCGTGTTCCGTGGAGTGGTCACATCACTCCAACCTCTGACTCTGTGACCATATGACCTTCTCCTCTTTTGTCTGTATCAAATCTTTCTCTGACTCTCTTCTATAAGGATACATGTGAGTGCATTCAGGGCTCATTCACATAACCTGGGATCATCTTCCCATCTCAAGATCATTGACTTAATCACATATGCAAAGACCCTTTATCATCATAAGATAACATTTGCAGGTTTCAAGAATTAGGGCCTGGTATCTTTGGAAGCTACTATTCAGCCTGCTATAGCACCCAGCAAATTGTCTCTAGGTAATTTTTTTTAGTTCCTCTATTCTCTCAGTGATATAGTAGCAAAAGGAGAGTAGCAGAAAGATCAAGAATATTGATTAATTTTGGGGTAACTCTCCGGTTTTCTAACCAGATTCTCTTACTTTTTCATCCCGGAGTATCATAGTTTAAGTGAAAACTGATGGCCTAGCTTAACCCGGGGTCAGATTCAGTCAGAACATCAAAAGAACTAAGTGGAAAGCAGTAACTTCAGACAGGCCTTCATACACAGAGCCAACATGGACCACACTGTTGTTTAATCCAAACATCTCAATTAACAGATGAGGAAACTGAGGGCCAAAGAGGGTGAAAGGTCACACATTTACCAGTGCAAGTCACTGGAGCTGTTTACATTCCCAGGCTCTATCACCCAAACTGTACTGCCAAGAAGCCACAAGGAAAACACTTTAAAATGTCTATGTCAACATAAAACCATTAAAAATAAATTTGTGAACTACAAAAAGAGACAGACGTGCACACATGAAGAAATGTGTTGAGACAAGCAGAATAAAACTATGTGTGTAATCCAGCATATAACCTGAAAATTATTTATATAATAAAAATTCCTAAGGAAGAGCTAGGTGGAGGTACTTTTAATGAAATTCATTCCTCTATTCTTTGTGATAAAGAATGTAAGATTTAGGACTAATGGATTGAAGCTATGGGGAGGTGGGTAAGTTTCCATCCATTATAAGGAAGGAGTTTCTAAAAGCCAAAGTTGTCCAAAGATGAAATGAGAGATGATGACATTCATCATTGCTGGTTATTAAAGCAGAGGCTGGAGAGCACTTGGCAGGAAGGTGGTGGTTGTACTGATTCCCAAATTCAGATAGGTTGTATTAGATGGTCTGGAAAGATGTTAAAAATAGACCTCAGGCCACTGGGGAGGTCCAGGGTTCTGTACTTTTTAACAAGTTACCCAGTGATTCTCATGTTCAGGGAGAATGCATCCATCATCTAAACTATTCCAAGTCAAAAGTCTATAGCTTTTTGCCTGAAGCAATGGACGCAGCATTGGAAAGGTAGCATGAAATCCAGATTCTATCTTGGTTCAGTCCCTAACAAGCTGTGTGATTTCTGAGCACATTACATCATGTCTCTGGGACTCAATTTTCCTATCTGCAAGAATAAGTGAGACTAGATGAACCTTATGGCTCTTGCATGCTAGGAAATTGTGTTTCTGAGGGTGGGCTGGAAGAAACTAATCTTCAAAGTCCCTGGAAAATTCCTCACGACATTTAGGTGACAGAGAATTATCCTGGAATGACTGTCTATGACAGCTGGGCAAGGCCGTGCAATCTGGCTAGTTTCCTGGAGTTGGCAGGCATTCGGCCCAGGATGTGTCTGTCACATGCAGGGCAAGTGGGGAGTTGGATAGAAATGGCAGACTGGAAGTTGGGAACTCAGAAACCTCACCATCTGAGCTCTAATATCTTTGTTACATACTTACTCTTCAAAAAGGAGGACCCAAGGGGCACATGGGTGGCTCAGTGGGTTAAGCCTCCGACTTCAGCTCAGGACATGATCTCATGGCTGGTTCAGGTTCTGTATCTACTTCTCCCTCTGCCTCTCCCCAGCTCATGCTCTGTCTCTCAAAGAGGAGGGAACTTGTGAGGATGAGCACTGGGTGTTATATGGAAACCAACTTGACAATAAACTATTAAAAAAATAAAATATTAAAAAATAAAAAACAAAACAAAAACAAAAAACAAAAAGGAGGACCCAAGGAGGCTGATTTGCTGTCCTTAAGAGGGAGTAATTAAAGTGACTATGAGGTGCCCTTTCTGGGCGCAATTTGCTCAGAAATACCAAGCTTCTGGAGGGTGAGGTAGATTGGCATAGATTTTCATTTCTTATGAATGAGCCTTGCCCCCAAAAGCTAATAAGCCTTGGCTTTTGATCTTGAGTTCTTTTTACTCCTTGGTTCACTACTTCTCTCTCCTATTTTCTATCTGTGCTCCCTGAGGCTCATTTTATTTCTAAGCCTTACCTCTTCCAGTTCTTAATTTTTCACTTCTTAGGGAGAGGTTGCATACTAATGGGTATTGCTTATCTTTGCTCTTTTTCTCCTAATCATCTTCATTCCCTTTCTCAGGACATTTATTCTCTGGGCTGAGTTTCCCAAACCCAGATGTCTAACCCATAGACATGGGCACTCCTTCACTCTCTTCATTCTAGCAGCATCTACAAATTTGCCTATGAGTTTTTATCTGAGAGATGAAGATAATTTCCTCACATTGGCAGGAAAATTTCAAACTCAAAATCATAGAATATGGGAGTGTGTTATCTCTGGCCGGGTAGGTGATAGACTGGTATAGAGCTTATATGTGAAGATGTACAAATCTTAGAGCCCCATTATGAGGCTGAAATCCCCTGCCACTTAGGATCTGATGATTTCTAAATCCATAACTCCTATAGAAAGCATTCCCCCAGAACTTCAGTTCCTCACGATCAACTGTCTCCTGGATAACACAACCTAAATGTCCCTTCAAAACCTCTAATGCAACATGAATAAGACTGATCCTGTGTCTTCGTTCCCAAATCTGAAACTTTCTCAAGTCTTTATACTGGGTAAAGGTTCCACCTTTACCAACCTATCCTGATAGGGTTAAGCCAATAAAGGTCTTTTATTTTTTTATTAAATGCATTTATTTCAGAGGGAGCACTTCTCAACACAATAAAAGCCATACATGGAAAACCCACAGCTAACATCATACTCAATGGTGAAAAACGGAGGGCTTTCCCCCTAAGATCAGGAACAAGACAAGGGTGTCCACTCTCACCATTGTTATGCAACATAGCACCAGAAGTCCTAGCCACAATCAGTCAAGAAAAAGGAATAAAAGGCATTCAAATTGATAAGGAAGAAGTAAAACTTTCGCTATTTGCAAATGACATGATACCATATACAGATAACCCTAAAGACTCCACCAGAAAATGATCCATGAATTCAATAAGGTTATGGGATACCAAATCAATATACAAAAATCCATTGCATTTCTATATTCTAATAATGAAGCAGTAGAAAGAGAAATTAAGAAAAACAATTCTACTTAAAGCTGCACCAAATATAATAAAATACCTAGGAATAAACTTAGTGAAGGAGGTTAAAGACCTGTACTCTGAAAACCATAAAACATTGATGAAAGAAGTAAAGACAACACAAACAAATGGAAAGATATTCCATGCTCATGGGTTGGAAGAACAAATATTGTTAAAATGCCTATACTACGCAAAGCAATCTATAGATTTAACGCAATCCCTATCAAAAGACCAACAGCGTTTTTCACAGGACTAGAACAAACAACCTTAAAATTTCTATGGAACTACAAAAGACCCTAAATAGTCAAAGCAATCTTGAAAAGGAAGAACAAAACTGAAGGCATCACAAATTCAGATTTCAAGTTATACTACAAAGCTGTAGTAATCAAAACGCTATGGTACTGGCACAAAAACAGCCACATAGAACAGAACAGAGAGCCCAGAAATAAACCCACAATTGTATGGTCAAATTAATCTTCAACAAAGGAACCAAGAACATGCAATGGGAAAAAGACAGTCTCTTCAACAAATTATATTGGGAAAACTGTGGATAGCTACATGCAAATGAATGAAATTGGAACACCTGCTTACACCATACACAAACATAAACTCAAATGGATTAAACACTTAAATGTGAGACTTGAAACCATAAAAATCCTAGAAGAGAGCACAGGCAGTAATATGTCTGACATCGGACACAGCAACACTTTTCTAGACATGTCCCTAAGGCAAGGGAAACAAAAGCAAAAATGAACTATTGGGACTACATCAAAATAAAAACCTTCTTCACAGAAAAAAACAGTAACAAAACTAAAAGACAAACCTACTGAATAGGGGAAGATATTTGCAAATGACATATCCGATAATGGGGTAGTAGCCAAAATATATAAAGAACTTATACAACTCAACACAGAACAAGAAATAATCCAATTAAAAGTGGGCAAAAGAAATGAATAGACATCTTTCCAAAGAAACCCTAGAAACAGCCAACAGACACATGAAAAGATGTTCAACATCACTAATCATCATGGAAATGCAAATCAAAACCACAATGAGATAGTACCTCACAGCTGTCAGAATGGCTAAAATAAGAAACACAAGAAACAACAAGTGTTGGCAAGCATGTGAAGAAAAAGGAACCCTCTCACATTGTTGGTGGGGATGCAAATTAGTGCAGCCACTCTGGAAAACAGTATGGAGTTTCCTCAAAAAATTTTAAGAAAATTAAAATATGATCTAGTAATCACACTGCTGAGTATTTACCCAAAGAATACAAAAACACTAATTCAAAAGGATATATACACTCTCATGTTTATCACAGCATTATTTACAATAGACATATTAAGGAAGTAGCTCAAGTGTCCATCAATAGATAAATGGATAAAGAAGATGTGGTATATATATACAATGGAATATTACTCAGCCATAAAAGAGAATGAAATCTTGCCATTTGCAATGGCATGGATGGATCTAGAGAGTATAATGCTAAGCAAAATAAGTCAGAGAAAGACAAATACCATATGATTTCATTCATATGTAGAAAATAAAAAAGGGAAAAGAAAAAGACAATCCCCAAAACAGACTCCTAACTATAAAGAGCAAACAAATGGCTACAGGGGGTGGAGGGAGGGTGAAACAGGTGAAGGGGATTAAGACCACACTTACCTTGATGAGCACTGAGTAATGTATAGAATTGTTGAATCACTATATTGTATAGCTCAAACTAATATAACATTGTATGTTAACTACATTGGAATTACAATTTTAAAATCATATTTATTTTTATTTTTATTAAATAATAATTATTAATAAAGATCTGACCATTAACATTAGAACAAATATTTCAAGGTTACAAGAAAAATAACAGAGTAACATGACAGGAAAAGGTTTTACTTTCAGCATAAATGATCCAAATAGGTACTTTCTGTCCAGGCTCTCTATGAGTCCTGCATAAGTTAACCTGATGAATTTGACTTGTAAGATGGAAGGTCAAGAAATGCCTACCCCTTCTTGTGTCACCAATTCCAACTGATAGGTGCCAACACATTAGGAAAGTTGGAAACAAATACACCATAAAGCCTACTTCAAAGGGACTCCTCTGAAAGAAATAACATCCACTCAACTCTGACCTTTCTGTGTCACTAGGTGCCAAGGATCCCCTTAATGTCACCTGTGAATTCTAGAAAGCTTTCTTTATTTTAATGTTCATCTTTTGTATCTTCCCATAACCCACACCCTTATTCCTCACAAATTCTTGTTTTTAGTCTATTTGCTAGGTCTGTATATTTTCCTTTATTCCAATGTTGATTTTTTTTTTTCAAATGCATTCTTTATGTGGGGGCTTTTCCTTATATTCTAGAACCTTCAGTTTGTAGTTTCTCACTCAGACTCACTCATTTGATCTATTACAAACATATATATCGGCATATTCTTATGTATTAGTATTAGTTTAAAATTTTTTAATGTTTTTTATTTTTGAGAGAGAGGGAGAGACAGAACACGATCAGGGGAGGGTCAGAGAGAGAGGGAGACACAGAATCCAAAGCAGTCTCCAGGCTCTAAGCTGTCAGCATAGAGCCCAATGTGGGGCTCAAACCCATGAACTGTCAGATCATGACCTAAGCCAACGTTGGATGCTCAACTGACTGAGCCACCCAGGTGTTCCTCCTGTATATTAGTTTATGTACTTGGTGTAGGTCACTAACAGTTGTTTCTTCTTTATCTTTGAGATGACTTGGATAAGTTGGTAAGATTCTCAACTCAGGGTACTTTCTGGACAGCACAGAGATGGTCTTTCTAGCAGGGATACTTTCAGATTAATGTTATTCTCATCTTTGGTTTTCACCATGCTTCTGAGAAAGTGGTGATCAGTGGCTTTCTAGAACTTCTTGTAGTGACTGTGTCTTGGATGCATTGAGACATACCTTACATACCCCTCATCATTATGGTATTTGGGAGGAATCTCATACTTACCAACTTTACCAGAGGACACTCATTATTGTGATATTTGTCTCCATGTCTTTCCCATTGAAGCCACTGTTTTATTCAGATGGTAGTCACATGTAAGTATGGACAATTTGTTGTCCAGCAATGTAAGAGACAGAGACACTGCGTTGGTCACACAAGATTCATTTCATCCATCATTTTAAATCTTTGTGTTCTAATCTGTACTGAGGAAATGGGGGTCCTGATACAGAAGAGAAAAAGCTACTCCCAGCTGTTGTTCATGAAGGGGTACCTCCAATGTCAGTGATAAAACTCTCAAAATATGTGAAAGGGTATCTGCTGGTTTGTGATGGGTAATTGGCTATTTCACTAAAGGTTAGAAAGATCGATGGAGGCTGATGTCTGGGGGGAAAGGCTGCAATGTGGGCTGATTACTGCCATGTGCACATACTATCCATTGGCACAGTAACAGAGTGGCCATATTTTTGTGGATTTCCATCTTGGATTCGGTACCAGAAGGTCTTGGCGATCTAGATTTTCTTTGGATGTAGCTCTCTACTCTAGTACCTGTAACTTTAGGAGGGTGAAGAAGTTATAATGTTTTCCTGAAATATCATCTCAGGTTCTTCTCTAGAGATGGTTGGTGGAGGTGAACAGCTTGGGGTGCTGTGTTGGTGCTAGCACTCTGGGTATGGGTTTAAACATATTGCTCATAGGATTGGCTACAGCTGTGGCTCCATCCGACAACCTTACAGCTAAATTCTGTTTCAGTCTGTGGCTGCTGACTACCCACTGGTGCAGACGTCAGTTCTTCTGTGTTTTTTGGCATTGCCAAATGAGGCTCCTATATTCCAATTGCTAACTGTTCCCTGTGTCCCAGCAGGTGCTGTCTGAATATCATGTTTGAGACTTTGAACAGGTTGAACGTGAGATTTATCTTTTGCCCTAGAGTTTAACTGGTATTAGGGGCAACCTCAACTCCAGCCTGGGCTGTGGGGCCTAATGGTGCTCAACAGTAGGCACTGAGTTAGTGATTTGCCCAGGAGCAGTGGTGGTTAGGGAGAAGGTGACTATATTGGCAAAGTGCATTCTAACTACATAAAACTACTAGCGTCTGAGTCTCTTGAGGACTCTCTCATATAAATTGAGTTGTTGTTGTTGTTTTACCTTTTCCCACTGACTAGTAATGGTTGCCTCAGAGTTGTGCCAGCTAACATGCGCCCGTTTGCATTTCAGATCCCTGAATTTTGTTGTTACTGTCTGTGTTGGGAAACATTTCTCCACGAGTCTCTCACATACCTGCACATCTTGAGATTGAGACATTGATTGGTTTTTGTATTAGATTATCTTTTCAAGGATATCTAATCCAAGGATATTTACTTTTCACATTGGATTGTTATAATAATGGCTTGGGATTATATCTTTAAAAAAATCCTTTATTTTGATTTTTGTGGAGTTTCAAAAGAGAAAAAGATGAATGTCTTCAATCCATCATGTAAACTGGGATCCTATCTTAAATGAGTTCCCCTTGACCCCACATCTAGCCACCAAGTCTTATCAATCCTATATTCTATTTTTCCTTAGATATCTTGAATCTTATAGTTACTATTCTTTCAGAGGTTCTGCTACTGACTAGCTGTGTAATCTTGGAAAAGTAACTTGGAGGAGCCTGCTTAGACTCCTCCATCTAAAGATTCCCTAACTAGTCTTTACACTCCCTGTTTCTAACACATGGATGTGATGTCTTTCTTATTTAAAACCATTACCTTTGGGATAAAGTCCATAAGTCAAGTTCATTTATAATTCATTATTAAAGTTAAGTCTCATACCTGTTTAATTCCTCTGGGTGTTCTGCCAATGTGCTCCTCTCTTCAAACACATACACACATAAATGTGTTTTAAATTATAGCCACTGGGGTGCCTAGGTGGCTCAGTCAGTTAAGCATCTGACTTCAGCTCAGGTCATGACCTCATGGTTCGTGAGGTTGAGCCCCATATCAGGCTCTGTGCTGGCAGCTCAGAGCCTAGAGCTGCTTTGGATTCTGTGTCTCCCTTTCTCTCTGTCCCTCCCCTGCTCACACTCTGTCTATCTCTTTCAAAAACAAACATTAAAATAATAATAATAATAATAATAATAAACACATAAGCAAGCTCATCTTTGCTACAACCTGGCATAGTTTTCATGCATTCGGGACATGAAAATTCTATTTTTCTGCCCAGAATGACCTTCCCCAGTTTTCAATTTATGTTTAAGATCCAGTTCTAAAATTATTTTATGTGGTGAATCATTATAATAATGGCCTCTGAAGAGTCTTGTCTCCCTGTGTCAATGTGACATTCTACTCCTATACCAGAAGGTGAGTTGGTTCCTCCATCCTTCTCAGTCTAAGCTGGTCTTGTGATCTGCTTTGAAGAACAGATTGTGTGTACTTGACATTGCATGAGTTCTGGAGCTCAGACCTTAAGAACCTTGCAGCTTTCTCCTTTTCTCCCTTGGAACTCTGAGACCATCAGGCTGTGAATAAGTCTAGTCTAACTTACTGGGGGAGGGATACAAGGTGACATGGAAGAGAACTAAAGTGCCATCTAAGAGTAAGCACCACTACCACACAAATGAGTAAGGCCTTCGTAGACCTCTAGTCTCAATTGAACCATCAGATGACTAGGAAACCATGGGTGAGGCCAGCAGAAGAATCATGATCATGAGAAATAAAAAAACATTATGACTTGTGGTGGTTAGTTATGTAGCAATAAAAAAACTGATATACATGCTTTGGGGCACCTGGGTGGTTCAGTCGGTTAAGTGTCTGACTTCAGCTCAGGTCATGATCTCATGGTTCATGAGTTGGAGCACTGCATCGGGTTCTGTAATGACAGCTCAGAGACCAGAGCCTGCTTCAGATTCTGTGTCTCCCTCTCTCCCCACCCCTCCCCTACTTGCACTCTCTCTCTCTCTCAAAAATAAATAAATACTAAAAAATTAAAAAAATCAAGAATAAATATTGTTAAAATGTCATTACTACTCAAAGCAATCTACACATTCANCCAACTGAAGAATGGATCAAGAAGATGTGGTTTATCTATACTGATATCTATTAAATGTAGATGGAATACTACATGGTAATGAGAAAGAATTAAATCGGGCCATGTGTAGCAACATGGATGGAACTTGAGGGTGTTATGCTGAGCTTTCGAAAAAGGTCAGGCAGAGAAGAACAGATATCATATGTTTGCATGTATAGGTGGATAGGAACTTAATGGAGGACCATGGGGGAGGAGAAGGGGAAAAATAGTTGGGGAGAGGGAGGAAGGCAAACCACGAGAGACTCTTGAATGCTGAGAACAAACTGGGGGCTGGTTGGGGTGGGGGAGAGAGGAAGGGGGGTGATGGGCATGGGGGAGGGCACTTGTGGGGATGAGCACTGGGTGTTATATGGAAACNAAGGGGGGTGAAGGGCATGGGGGAGGGCACTTGTGGGGATGAGCACTGGGTGTTATATGGAAACCAACTTGACAATAAACTATATAAGAAAAAAGTAAAACATTTACCAAACTGTAAGAAAAAACTGATAGACATCCTTAGAGAAATGTTCTAGACTCATCCAAGGAAAACTCACAATTCTTTCCTCTGGGTTTTGTTCATTTTTCTATTAGAACACATAGTTGATATAATTATTGGTCTACTTGTGTCTGTTTTTCTCATTAGATTAACAGCTTTTGAAAAGCAGAGATCAAGTTTTTATTTATTTATACATCTCCTGTGACTACTCTAGTGCCTGGTACATAGTGACCAAGGACATTTATTGCCCATGTCATATATGCACCATTTCCTGAAATGGTTTCCCTTGACCTCTGGAACTCATGATCAATCCTAAGTAAAATTTTTCATTCCCTCATCCTGTTAAGTTAATTTTCATCCCTTATTTCTTCCTCAGTGGCTCTGGTTCCCTGTGGCTCTCTGAGGTGGTGGCTATTTTCCCATACCTTACACACCATGGCATTTGAAAGCAGGTAAGTGACACCATAGCCTCTCATGTCTTTCCCCACCGCTTCTCCAAAAAACATTTAACTTTGACTCTCATGACATCAGATTTAATCACCTATTCTGCTTGCTGTGAAAGTCATCCACTGATGCCTAGGCCTCTGTGGCTTACTCCACGAAGATTTTAACCCCAAACTCACAATCACTGCCTCTAACTATCCCCTACTCATGATTTCAACACCTACACCTTCCAAAATCATGGCCCCTAGTTCCTTGACCTCCTCTCTTCTAATGATCTTGCCCTCTATTCCATCTCGGTCATTTATTCCCAAAATCCCAGTTTCAAACATTCGGCTAAGGATGTCTGGGTGGTTCAGTTGGTTAAGCTTCCGACTTTGGCTCAGGTCATGATCTCACAGTTTGTGAGTTTGAACCCCACATTAGGCTCTGTGCTCACAGCTCAGAGCCGGGAGCCTGCTCTGGATTCTGTGTCTCTCCCTCTCTCTACCCCTCCCCACTCACACTGTCTCCCTCTCTCTCTTTCTCTCTCTCAAAAATAAACAATAAACATAAAAATATCTTTAAAAACTTAGAAGAATCCCCTTTAAAAAAATTCTGCTATCCAATCACCATCTCCTACATTTTCAGCTCTCTTACTTTGGCCTTCAACTCCAAAACTCCTTTTCCACTATACCTACAGTTTATGGTCATCACTGCTCTCCACTGTTCCTTGCCCATCTCAGGTTTCACTTCCATCCTTGCTCAGTTAAAATTTAATGGTCAATCATTTCAGTTACTCTCTTGCCTCTCTCTTGATTTATCATACTCTCATACTTGCGATAGCCTTAATTAAGTCCACCTTTCTACCTGATATGTGTCCAAATCCAGAGAGCTAAATGTGTCTGGAGAAAGAATTGCCTCTCTTTAAGTCCATAAATATTAATAATCTCAAGAGGGTCCTTATTGCTGCCTCATGTTCAAAACTCTATTTCCTTAGTCCAGTCAATCTCTTTAGACCTCTAGAAGACTACTGCATAGCTTCTTATCTCTTCTCAAGCCTAACATCTCCACCTTCTTTCCTTTCCATGTTACTAAGAAATTAGAAGCAGTGAAAAGAAAACTGCTACCAGCTCCCCACAACCCATACCACCATGCTTACCACCATCTCTGTTCATCCACTGTGTCTCTGCTTCTCTTCCTATGAATGAATTGTACATGTTTCTAGCTAGAGCTACCCCAACTAGCTTGCATTAGATTCAATCTCTTGCTACTCAATGATATCACTCCTTGAAATTTGTCTCTATCTCCTGCCGCATTTTTCTCTCCCTACTGAGTCACTGCCATTAATCATACAAGCAAACTGTCACTTTCATATTATTTAAAAACCTACATGTCCTGACTTCATTCACTTCCCTAGATCCTACTGCATTTCTTCCTTTTAAGGAGAACTCCTTCAAAGATTAATTATACTCACTATCTCAAATATTTCTCCTCCTATTCTGACTTGAACTCACTCCAAGAAGGCTTTTTGCCATTCTCCCCTGCCAAATGCTTCATGGAATATGCACTTATCAAGGTCAGCAGTTGAATTCAATTGTTGCTAAATTCATTGGTTGATTCTCAGTCCTTATCTTACATGATTATCAGCAGTTTTTGGCACAGTAGAATACTCTATTCTTCCCTGAAGCACCTTCTAGAAAATTTGGCTTCCAAGAAACCATGTCCTTCTGATTTTCCTTGCTGTCTCCAGCTGCTCCTTCTCACTTTCTTTTGCTGATTCTTTATCTCTTCATAACCTCCATATGTGAGAGTATACCAGGTTGTAGGACTTGGACTGTTTTCTGTTTACAGTCAATCCCTTGGTATGAGGTCATTAATCCCATGGCTTTAAGTGTCACTTATATTCTGATGATTTATGTCCCCAGTTCTGACTCTCCCTTAAAATCTAGATCCACACACCCAAGTGCCTCCTTGTCATCTCCAGTTGAATGTCTAGGTCCCTAAAACTTAGCAGGTCTAAAATGGACCTTTTGATTTCTTACACTTCAGCTAAACAAAGAAACAACCCCCCTTCCCTACTCACCATCTTCCTCATTGAAATTAATGGCAACTCCATTTTTCTAATTGCTTGAAACCAAAAGTGCAGAGTCATCATTGGTTTTTTCTTTCTCTTGTATTCCACAACCAATCTTTCTCCAACTATCATCTATTCTGCCCTCAGACTTGAACTGGGATCTGATCACTTCACACATCTCCCATGCTGATAGCCCGGTCTGAGTACCACTTTGCCACAGCTTCCTGACTCCTCAGAGTATGAAGAATGCAATATAATGATCTTGTGTCAGAGCATGACAGCTCATGTTTAAAGTTTTCCAGTGGTCTTATAGTGACAAAGAGGTTGCAAGATCTAGGTTACCATTATCACTTTGACTTCATCCCTATCACCCTTTATTTTTTCACTCTACTCTGGGTCCCTCTTCTTAGTTCCTCTGTACGCCAGAACATACTTACGTTGGCAACTTAGCACTTGCTTTCTGGAATGCTCTTTCCCTCAATATCCATATGACTCAATCCTTCACCTCTCTTCCATCTTTACTCAAATGTTACCTTTGCAGGAAATCCTTCTTTGGCCACCTGTTTCAAAGTTGTGACTCTACCATTCACCTTTCATACTTTATTTTTCTCTTTGACCTTTATCATTATCTAAAATTCTGCAAATTTTTCTTATTTATTTTGTTGTCTTATCCACTACAGTCTAAAATTCCATGAGGACAGAAAATTTTATCTGTTTCATTTATTTCTAAATGCCCACTGTTCAGCAATGTTTAGACATGAGCAAACACCCAATAAATATGCGTGGAATGAATGACCAAATATATTGGAAAAAGAAGCAGATGGAACTTCAAGAAATTAAAAAAAAAACAAAATAATTGAAGTAAACACCTAAAATCTAGATTGAAGAGAAAAACATTTTTCAGAGAACAATATAATATCAACAAAAGAAATAAACTCCATGACTCATCTTAGGAATCTGGCATAAATTTGATACCCAAAGCAGCAAGAAGGGTAAGTGAGAAAAGCAATTAACTCATCTTCTCATGAAAATAGATTAAAAATCCTCAACATTTTATCAAGCAAAATCCAGAAGTGTATGAAAAAATAATGGATCATAGCCAATATTATATTTCCATTTATAAAACTTTCAAAATTAGAGCCTACTATCAATACAATCATCTTTCACTATCCAGATCTATTTGGTACCTGAGTTCAAACAGTGACACTCTGAATAATGAAGTATGATACTTATAGGTACCTCAGTTGAGTGTATTAATTTTTTAAGGTAACATACAAATACCAATTCGTGTGTGTGTGTGTGTGTGTGTATGGGCTGTGTGTGTGCTGTTCTATGAATTTTGACCTATGTAGAGATTAATGTCACCACAATCAGGATACAGAATAGTTCCACTGTAACTTTATAAAATTCCTTTGTGTGATCCTTTTATAGTCATATGCTCTCCCAGCTCTTAGTCCTTGGCAACTACTGATCTACCTGTTCTCTGTCACTATAGTTTTGGACTTTTTAAGAATGTCATGCAAATGGAACCATATAGGATGTAATCCTTTGAGACTGGACTAAATAACTTTATCTAAGATTTTTGAGGTTCATCTAAGTTGGTGCATCTATCAACAGTTCACTCCTTTTTATTGATGAATGTGGATGTGCCACAGTTGGTTTCTTTATTCACCCATCGAAAGACATTTGGTTGTGCCTGGGCTTTGGAGATCATAAATGAAGTTAGTATAAATACTTAAGAAATTTTCATCAGAATGCATGTTTTTGTTTCTCCTGCATAAATACCAAGGAGTGGGATTGCTGGGTCATAAGGTAAGTGTTTGTTTAACATGATAAGAAACTTCCAGAGCAGCTGAGTTTTTACCTTCCCACCAGCAATGTGTGAGAGTTCCAGTTGCTCCATAGCCTCATCAGCCCTTGGTATTATCAGTATTTTTTATTTCAGTTATTTTATAAATATGTACTAGAAACTGAGTCCTTTTGGTTCCCAAAATTTGGAAAGCAAATAGGTAAATTTTGATAATGAGAGAACTATCTAAAATTTTATCTTTATTTAGTTATTTGTTTCAGTATGACACAAGTCTATGTGGTGGAATTACGAAGAAAAGCAGCAAACTGATTAGGATAAAAGTAGGTAGAGGTTACCTGTTGCCAGAAGGGAGGCAGATGTCATCCACTAGGCCCATAAGGGGCACTAAGATATTGATAATATGTTACTTAGGAAGAAGGATGGTAGGTGCATGTGGCCTATTAGAGTATTCTTGAAACTATACCCATGTGTTTGACATGCTTCATAATTAATTTTTGAAGAAATGTCCAAGCATGCAAAACACACCAAATCCCCAAAGTAATGCAGAAAAAATATTTTAAAACCACTTCTTCCAAGAGTTCAAGTACAGTCAGTTGAAAAACTTAAAAATAAAAGCATTTTGTAGAATTTGAACATAAGACTTTTTTAAAGCTTGTTTAAAACTAAAATGATTTCTTTAATATACCTGTGCTTCTGTACATCTCATAGGCCAAATTGCTGATGGGCTATCCAGTTCATTAATAAGCTTCTTTCCAGAAGCCTCAACCTATACATAGAAGGGTGGTCATGGCAAGACCATCTTTAATCATTGGCGAAGAGCAGCTTCTCCTGGAAAACCATGACCAGAACTCAACTTTGTCTAAGTAGCACATTGGATGTATCATCTTTACTATTCACAAATCTTCAGACACACCCCAGGTCACAATCAACACTACACAACTCTTCAGTGGCCTTTTCCTATTGCCACCGACACCTTGTAAGGAGAAAATTTACCTGTTACGACACTGGGAATTTTGGAGAGGAAGCTCTTGACTGTTCTGATGGGCACACCGCCTGTCTTGTCATCTTGCATCTTTGTGATGATGTCTTCAATCTGAAAGAGAATAAAGAAGTGTCATGTTCTCCCACAAAGTAATGATAAATGATACCTTTATTAACAGCCATAATGAACATGTATGAACATGAATGCCAACAATAGACATAAAAAAATAGCCTCCACCTATGCAGTCAATAAACATAGTAGCAGGATCTGCAATGAACCAAGTACTGGGGATGGGATGAGGCCATGAGGTTACATACAAGAGCATAAAATGTGGTCTATAAGAACAGACTCTGAGATCAAAAAGTTAAGGAGGGAGAAATATGAGTGTAATTCAATATGTATGCAGTGAAACTCCTCCTCTTTCCCAAATTGGACTTATACATGGCCTTAACAATATGAAGCATCTGGTCTTTGGGACCAGTGTCGGATCCAGCCAGAGTCACACAGAGGAAAAGATGAAGACCTGGAAAATTCTGATCCAGAAAAGTTGGAGGACAGGTGTCAGTGGTTGTTTGTGGTAGTGTGAGGGTGATCACCTTAAGCCAGGACTAAAGTGGAATGAGGACAGAATCCTTTTCTTTTGGACTAAATAAGACCACACTGTCAAAAGAAAGACCATGGTGGGTTGTGGCTTGTAGTCAGTGAGATTTTATTACTAAAACAAGTTACTTTATACATATATTGAAACCAGAACAGAGAGAGGAGATGGACCACTAAGGATTTAGGTGCCTAAATTGGGAAACCAATTTGTAGCTAAGAATTTACAAGTCAGATGTAATTTCCTGGGCAGAAAGCTTCAGAATAGGATATGGAACACTCTGTGACAAGGACATAGATCTTATTGTTTGAGGAGTTGGGGGTAGGGAGCAGCTGGAATAGTAGAGAAGATGATGTTTAGTTTTGTTACACATCTTGTTTCCCTAAGCAACAGAGTATCTGTGATACAGCATCGTGGAATCTCAGAGTGCTTCTATAAAAGATACACAAAATTTTAAGTCTAGAGATTTAAAACTGTAGCCCATCTAGTCTAACATACTAGCAATTGCATGGCAACTTATTTGATAGAAATAAATAGCTTGTTAGAAATAAATAACTAGGTTAGGATATGGAATAACTTAATAATGATATACAATAGCTAAAATATATTAAGAATTTATTATGTGCTAGGTATTATTCTAAGTATCATACAACATTATCCTATTTAATATTCATGATTGCTTAATAATCTCGATCTCACTGTTATCCTCATTTTTCAGATAAAAAGATTTAGTGAGGTATATCAACCAGGGTAGATTGTAACAAATTAAGTTATTGTAACAAAGAACTGTCAAAATCCCAATGGCTCAGTACAACCATGTTTATTTTTCTCTCATGGCTCAAGTCTATCACAGGTCATCAGGAGGACTCTTACTATTGTACTTATCAGGCTGATGGAACAGCTACCATCTTGAATGCTGACCATCATTGTGCTAAGGGACGGAAAGAATTCTGGAGAACCTTGTATTGGTTATTAAATGTTATAGGCAAGAAGTTACATAGAACACCTTTGCTCAGAATTCTTTGGCCAGAACTAGTTACATGGCACCACCTAACCACAGAGGAGCCAGGGTTTCAGTCTTCATGGTGCCAAGAGGGGAGGGGAATGGACCATCTATGAACAGTGTCAATGACTGCCACAGAAGTTAAACAGTCTTCCCAAGGTCACACAGCTACCTATTTGTGGATCTCAGAGCTCAGGCTTCTTACCCTTGGGCTGCTCTGCCACCCTATAAGATTCCCTTAAAAGCAGCAAACTGGGCAGACCATTTTCCTCTGGATATTTCTGGGTTTTCCTGAGAAGTACTGATAATGAGAAAGCATCTTAAGCTCCTGGCCCTTTAGGGAGTAGATGAATATATCATGCTAAGAATAAAGGTTATTCTCTGAAGACCTATTAAACGACAGTATAAGAAAAATGTTCATCCACATTCATGTTGATAGTCTCAACTAGTGCCTTGCCTTGCTCTCTCTAAACTCAACCCAATGATTCAGAGTAGTCTGAATATTCCTTACTGATAGCCAAGAAGAGTTAGTCCTAGGAAAAAATGGTCATATTTTCAAAGTAATCTATGCTTTTGATCTAGTGTGCTATCTGAAGCCAGAAGTATCAGTTACATTAATGCTTTTAATAAAATGGACTCAAAATCATTGGGAACTGGAGGGAAGCCAACATTTCAATTCAGTTAAACACCTGACTTGTCATTAGATGATAGTAATTTCCAATCTCTGCTGACGTGGGCTGTATTTAAAGACTGAGTATGCAGAGGAAGCCTCCACAATTTGTTGGTCATTGCTTTACACCATGAATCTTAAAAGGATGTATTTATTAAAGAAGACCCATCTTCTCATGTAGGCTTACAATGTACCAAGAGGTATATTATTTATCAGAGGTTACAGCTAGATCAAATGGATAACCCCTTTAATTGACCAGAAAGGGAATTACATTGCAGCAACAGTTTACAACATCAGATGTGTGCGGGGATGTTCATTGGTCCCCACTTCATGACTCTTCCATAGTATGAATATATACCCAAGTCCTTGCCCTGGCCTCATCATGGTGAGCAGGGAGTCTGCCCCTTGACTTTCGGGCTTGGCCATGTAACTTGCCTGGCTAATGGGAAGACCTTGAACACGAGGTGAGCAGAGGGTTTTAATGCACCTGCATGGTCATGCTCACCCTTTTCTCTTGCGCTCCTGTATCAGATAGGTGTTCCAAGGAGGGTGAGACACATCTGGAGCAGAAGGGACCCAAAACACATAGCTAGACAGGTCAAACTTCAGTGGACCTGCACACCCATGAGCTTATTGTTGTATGCCCTTGAGTTTGGGTGGTTTGCTATGCAGGAAAATTGTGGCTATAGCCTACTGGTACAACAGGGCTCTAAAATAAATGCACCTCTCAAAAATTGCTGAGGCCACATAAATACTTAATAATAAGAATCAATGAGTCCTGGAGATGGGGTATCCTAAAATCCAATGCTTTTAAAGAATCCAGAAATTCCAATTACATCACCCACCATTTGCTTAAAAATTCTTAGGACCTTATACTCCTATGTAGCTCATTCTGTGTGTCAGGAAAATCTGTGATAGCTGAGATGGATTCCAGAGCACGGCCCACTGCAACATCAGCTAATGATACTGCTTCTGATTTTTTTTTTTTTGGTCATGGCTTCTGGTGAAATTCTAAGAGCGCAGATGTACCAAAAATTCAAAAGTCGGCTCTCAGGAGCTTATATAAATTATAATGGCATGTGTTTTCAGAACACCTGAAGAACACCTACATATGATCAACACTGTCCTCGCTATTATTTTAAATAAATTATCTAATGTATTTCTCAGTCTTAAAAGCTACTTAGTAAATATGTTGAAATTGAGGCTGAGAGAGGTTAAGTGATTTATCCAAGGGCAGCTGGTTAGTGGCAAAGCCCAAATCCTTATCCAAGTCTTCCTGACTCTAATACCCAAGCTCTATCAAACCCAAGATTCATCTTATTTTCAAACAGTGTCTTCTGACATGCTTCTGAGATACAAGGCACTTAATACTGTTTGCATTGAAGGGGAAGTTCAGCCCAGTCCTCAGGGGGTAGAGAAGGAAACAGAGAAATTGATCCAGATAATCAGATTATCAACCATCTCAGGATTTCTCTGTCCAATGACTTCTACTGCTCTGCTGCTCTGTGTTTTCTCTCTTTGCCCCAGAGGCGTGGCAGGATTTATCTTCTACCGGTAGATCACAGCTGCTGCATTGGGAATGGGGAGGTGGGAAGGTATATACTTATATTTTCACGGAAATAGCTGTGGGGTGGAAGAGAGGAGTGAGGAGAAGCAACCGTCTCTTCACAAACAGAGGCCACAGAAGGACAGTGGGAAGAACACTGGTCTGAGGCCCGTGACAAGTGCTAGCCTCAACTCCACTGATGGGCTGTGTTGACCCTGGACAAGTTACTTAACCTCTCTGGACTTTACTGCCCTCATCTCTACAGTGATAGGCCTGGTTGCTGAACTGAGACTTCTAGCTCTAGAATACAAGAGACTTCTCTTGACTTGACCAAGGCAAAGCTGTGTCACAAGAAAAGGACAGGACAGCCAATCAGGCCTCTGGCTTCCCATCCTCCACGCTGCGCATCTGCCAGGAGGCCCCATGCAGCACGCCTCTCTGTGCTGAGGTGACAAGTAGTCACCTGCGCTACGCAGGACTGGGGATGTTTTCAGAAATCGTTTTGGACAAATGGTATCAGAAGCCGGATACAGACATGATCCAAAGAGGCCCTGACACCACGCCTTTTTAAAAAAAAATTTTTTTTGACATTTATTCATTTTTGAGAGAGAGAGATAAAGTGTGAGTGGGGTAGGGACAGAGAGAGAGGGAGATAGAATCTGAAGCAGGCTCCAGGCTCTAAGCTGTCAGCACAGAGCCCGACGCGGGGCTCAAACCCACGAACGATGAGATCATGACCTGAGCTGAAGTTGGATGCTTAAGTGACTGAGCCACCCAGGCGCCCCTGACACTGCTCCTTATTGATCTGTTCCATAGAAATGACAAATAGCCAATATTAGTTTTGTTTGTGTAAATTAATTATTTAGTGAACGAATTTATTTAGCTCCTCCAACTTTTCCTCAGTGGAAGATTAAAAAACTTCAAGAATAGGCAAACTACACTGCTATTATTAATAATAAAAAACCCACTTCCACCACAACTTTAACAAAGTATGCCTCAGGCATGAAGGGCTTTTCTAGTGAAGCATTTCATCTTGAGTTTGCAATCAATTGCCTATTTTTCGCTACTAATGCCTGTCACTTCAGCTCCTGCATTTAATTAAAGACCCCTTCTGTTCTGTGTCTGGGAATGAGTGAAAATGACTCTTTGGACACATCTTATCAGCCCAGAGGCAGGAATCAGAGCTGGCAAATGATAATCATATTTCTTAATCCAAAACGTGTGCGCTTCACTGAGCATGCTCTGTCCCATATGTGCTCTCTAAGATCAGGCTAGGTCTCATCTTTATTTTCAAAAACATAGCACACTGCTGTTCTCAACTTTTAAATGTACTCTGCTTCACTTACTGGCTTAGCAGACATTTACTGAGCACCTACAAAGTGCTAGGCAGGTTTAGTTTCTATGGTTACAAAAGTGGGTAAAAAGAAGTCTACTCCCTTTCATCATGGACTAATACATTTCAGAAAGATTCAGGCATCGAATCTTTCTGAAAGTTAAGATTGGGACAGCAGAGTCAAGTGTGGGCTCCAAAGAAGCTTCACAGTGAAATACTCAGAAATACTATTTTCAGAGGTCTTCAAAAGGGGAACCCCCCTCCCTTTTTTGCCACCCCGTTCAAAAGACTGTCATTTTAGTGGTAGGAAGGGAGTTTTGAGATTCCTTGTGTTAGCTACGACTTGAAATGCTTGTTCATCTGTTTTTAGTTCAACTTACTTTTGAATCACTGTATTAGTCTAAAATGCTTTTGATAGAGGGTCGCCTGGGTGGCTCAATCGGCTGAGCATCTGACTTTGGCTCAGGTCATAATCTCATGGTTCATGCGTTCGAGCCTTCTCAGATGGCCCTAATTTGTGTGCCATCTGCTTCTTATTCTCCTCCCTTTGGAGAGAAACCCACTGATACTTAGGGAAAGCAAACTGTCCAAGGCCAAAGGGGGCTGTTGAATAATGAGATTACTAGTGTTGAACCCAGGCAGTCTTGCTTCAGAGCTGGCTCTCTGGATCACCATGCCAGCTGTCAGGCAGCTCCCAGGCAGACCCCGGCTCACTGATGGCTTTAGCAGAGGGGAAGAAGATGCAGAGGATGGGCCACAGCCTATGCTTAAAAGTTTAGTACATAGTGTGAAAGGCAAAAAACAACAATCCCCTCAGAAGGTATCTACATCCTAATTGCTGGAATCTTACATGGCAAAAGAGACTCTAGAGATGTGATTAAAGTTAAGGACCTTGAGATTCAGTGATTATCCTAGGTTATGCAGGTGGGCTCAGTCTAATCACATGAGTCCTTGAAACATGATGACCCTTCTCAGCTATAGTCACTTGGAGAGAGATGCAACCATAGAAGAAAGGTCAGAGAGATGAGACTCTGCTGGCTTTAAAAATGAAAGGAGGGACTACAAGCCAAGGAATGTGATCTTTAGGTGCTGGAAAAAGCAAGGAAACATTGTCTGCTAGAGCCTTCAAAAGGTATACAGTCCACCCAAAGCCTTGCTTTTAGCCCAGAGACACTCATTCTAGACTTCTGGCAACCAGAACTGTATGACAGTACAATTATCTTGTGTTGAGCCATCCAGGCAATCTGTTACAGCAGCAGGAGAAAACTAATCCATAGAGTGACCCCTACTCATGAATACACATTTAGAAAATCAGTATTCTGCATTGTTTCCAAAGCATATTAGTATTTTCTCCTCCCGGACAGGAAGTAGGTGGATCTCCCCACATTCCACTTCTCTCTGTCCCTTTTGAACAGCTTGACAGTCATACCAACGGTCAAACAGTAATTGTGATAGTCTGCTTGGGGAAAGATGTCAGTGTTGAGGAGAGTGAAAACATCTGTCTATAACCTGAAGTAATTGCTTCAATGACATTTTAAACACTTCAGTTTCTGGTCTACCAGGAACCAATTAGATGGGTAGCTCAGAGGTTACATCCAAGGGCTTCTTAAATGGGTCATGGTAGCCCATTAATTAATGCCAACACCACGTTCTATATACGGAAGAACAAATGCCCTCTTTTATGCCCCATCTCAGATTTTATCTTACCACATTCTTCAGCCTGACCCACCAAGGAGAACGAGCCCACAAGGAACACCAAAATAATTAGGGAAGCAGGATAAAATACTCCAAATTCGAACATACATCTTTTCACATTACATTCTATAGAAAGATTCTAGTTTTAACATATACCATCACCTTCCACTTACTGATGGAGAAAAAGCCTCACCTTGTCTTTGTTTCCCAAGAAATACTGGTCCATCCAGTGTCCTGGAACATTACTACAATTTTTTTTCCCTCCCAGAGAAGAGCAAAGAACATAAGACTTGTCCTCCCTCTGACCCCATGGACATCCTAGACTCTGAAATCACTCATTCTTTCTGGCTCACTTCCTTCCTGATTCTACCTCACATCTTCCCTTATTCCAAACTGAACAACTCAACTGGCAACTGGAGTGAATTCAAGGGCTTGGAAAGATTTTATGTAAGTTTTCTCCTCCTCAAAAGCCTGCTGTGACTCCCTAATTCTACAAAATAAATGCCAGGTTTCCTACTATGGAATTCAAGGCCTTCTATTTTTCGGTGTCAATCCACCTTGCCAGCATCAGTTCCGAGAATGCTTTTTGTTTTGGGACACACCCATCGGCCAACAACATCCTCTGCTCCATCCTGGCTCGTGCACTGCTTCATCTAGCCACTGGGGACCCACCTGGATCCTAGTTGTGTGTTCAGGCCCCGCCCAAAAGCCCCTCCTCTGGGGAACAGCCCTTGATATTTGCAATACCTGCGCACATGTGTATTGTAAGTTATCTATAATTTTTACTCCCTTTTTCCATTCCAAGGGTGTGACGCAAGAACCAGAACTTGTCCGCCTTGCTCAGGTCCACCTGCAGCCTGTGCTCAGACAAACCCAAGGTGGCACCTCTTCTGGGCTGTAAATATGTCCTTGTAGTTGGCAATGGCCCTACCCTTGACTCCCGAGGACCCATCCTGCCCAGCTCCCCTCAGCTCAGCGATGGCAATTCTGTGTAATGAGATTTCATCTCAGCCTGTCCCGAGGGGAGCACCCTTCACCATTTGCTCAGATCATGGCCTCAGTGCACCTGACTGTGTCGTTTTCTCTTCTCTGGACCGTTCCTTTGGTTGGTTATGCCATTCTTCGCGTCTGATGACCTGAACTGCTCCCATGAGCACAAGAGTCACCCGTGAGGGAGGAGACTGAGACAAATCACAGTGTGGGGGGGCTCCCTTCCATAGAGGCAAAATCAGGTTTTGCCTGATCAGTCCTAAAGGGGAAACAGGAGGTGAATCATCACTTACTCCAAATACATTTGACGCTCATAATGTGCTGAGTGCCAGGGAACCAGACAGGCAGCTTTTCCCTACGTGCTCACCTTTGGGGGGGACCCTCAAGGATGGTTAATGAGCCTAAGGAAGAAGGGGTGCAGTCCCCAAGGGGGCCTTCCAGGAGATGGTGCAGTGGCCCCACTGGCTTCAGTTGATTCCTGGCTCTTCCCCAAAGGAAGCCCTTGAGCCTGTAGCATCCTGGGGTCCCGCTGGACCCTGAGGAGCAGGGCCTTGGACAACCCTGACTTATGCTGCCAGAGGGAAAGCAGCAAGGATTCCATTTTGGGTTTCACGTCTCCTGCCTCTCCTGCTGATAACCAACACTGCTTCTGAACATGCCAGCCCTGGGTCTGATGTTTTCTGGAACACAGATCTAAGGGATGCTGGAGTCCCTTCCTGGGCTGTAACTGACTGCCCAGAGGTACAGTCCCATCGGAGAGCTTGGCTCCTTCCCCTTACTGCATCCTGGTGCCATTAAATGCCAGAGCCCCTTGTCACCTCTTACACGAAGGAAGAACACACCCCTCCCCCGGCCCCCAACCTGGTCTTTCTGAACTGGCTGGTCTCTCTTCTCATTCCAGCCACCAAGGGGTTAAACAGAATAGACCAAGGAATGATGGGTCATGTTCTTCTCTTCTGAGGCTTGATAATAGTTCCCTAAACTTCTTTAAGTCCATGAATGACTTTATTTTGAAGACCAGAAACTTGTTTCTAAAATTTAAATGAGTATGTAGGCAAAAGCTCTTAGAGCACAGTGCCCAGCACAGAGATAGTTGTTCCCAATAAACGTTCATCTCTCCTCCTACAAGATAGATTGTAATTTCTTCCTCCATCTGACGTGAGAGAGGGACCACAGAAGATTCTATGGCTCCCTTCAGAGGGGCAGGTATGGGCCCTCCTTTAGTATCATCACCTCAGAGGACAGCAGCGGCTCCCGGAGAGCCATGCTTTCCAAACTGGTGTCACTAAAGTCACTTCCCACTGAAAGGGACCCACTCTGCATAGGTTTCCAACTACAGAGAAGACGATTATTTCATCACCCCGCTCGGCATCAGCCCACAGCTCCCCAGAGCAGCTTTTTTTTTTTTTTTGGCCTTAAATCCCGAGCCCCACCCCGAGGCAGGATAAAGCAGCAGAATCATCCAGTCCACAGACAGTCCCTTGTCAAGGGGAGGCCCAGGACCTGCCTAAGGGAAAGGCAAGCTTTGCAAGCCCAGGAAGAGATGTTCCTTTTACTTTCCAAGTCCTTTGCCGACGGCTCCCCAGATCACAGCTTGAAAGAGCAACTTATTTTTCACCCCCAAGAAAATGAGACTTAAGGCAGTATATATTTCTCTGATTTAATTCCGATTTTACTCTAAGGAGCCCGAGCAACTCTGGGAAGCATTTGATGGATCGCCAGCTGCACACTGCAAACAGGGATAAATACCAAGGTCTGAAAATACACCCGGCAAGCCCCGCCTTGGGAGAACAGCAGGGTCATTTGCCAATGACTTCTGTTAATCACCCACATCAAGTGGCTTTGCGTCCTCACTTTGCTTTTAGTCTCCCAGTAGCTCTCCTGCAGGAAAGGGCAAGCAGCAAGTGGAGCCTGCACTGGGGGTCCCTGGGTGGGAGGTTGGGGGCTGGGGGCTGGGAGGCAGGATATCTACCCCCACCTACAGGCAGGGGCAGGTGGGGTGGCCAGGCTGAGCGCCAGTCAGGAGGCCTCCTCGCCTAAGGTTTCATGTTTAAGTGCAGATGTTGCTGCCTGTCCCACACGGTCACCAGGAGGAACTGTGGAGGAAAAGATCTTAGGCAGAACAGCAGGTACCTCTTCTCCAACGAAAGGAAACTTCTTCCTCTACTTGTGGGTTACAGAGTTGCGGGGAACCAGGAGGTGGAGAGGAGGGACACATATCAAGAAACTACCGGATTTGAAACACTGACTGACCACAACAATATGGGAGGGGGTGGGCTTTGTCCCCCACTGGAAGAGCAGGGCTTTCACAGGGCCTAAACCACCAGAGGAGGGGTGTTCACTAGGTAAATGGCTGGTGGGGGAGGGGCCAGTTTCAGTTCCGACTCACAGCCCAAAGACCTGAGTCTCAGGTGTGACTTCCACACGGTGGCGCTACTGCTTGACAGGAGCTC
Source organism: Crocuta crocuta (assembly GCF_008692635.1). Taxonomy (NCBI): domain Eukaryota; kingdom Metazoa; phylum Chordata; class Mammalia; order Carnivora; family Hyaenidae; genus Crocuta; species Crocuta crocuta. The sequence continues at coordinate 8,991,727 of NW_027551569.1, forward strand.
CCAGCTGCACCGGCCTCACTGTGACTCCCCTTGTCACTGTGAATTGTGTCTACTCCAAATTCATACGGAGTCCCCCAGTGCCTCAGCACGGGGCCCTGTTCGGAGATAGGGTCTTTGTAGAGCGAATCATGTTAAAATGAGGTCCTCAAGCTGGGTCCTAATCCAACCCGATTTATGAAAAGGGGGTATTAGGACCCAGAGATGTGTAAAGGGAAGATGTGAAGACACAGGGAGAAGGCAGTGTCCACAAGCAAAGGAGTGAAGCCTGAGAGAGATCCATCCATCACAGCCCTTGGCTGTCAACACCTTGACCTGGACTTGGAGACTACAGAACTTTGAGTCAAAATATTTATGTTGGTTAGGCCAGCCCGCCTGCAATACTTTGTTACAGCAGCCCTAGCAGACTGATACATTCCTCCTGACTCTGCAGACCACGGACTTTAATTTTTTCCAGTTATTTCTGTTTAGCATGAGATGAAAATAATTTCCTCTTCCTTGTCTTCCCCTCCCAGGCTCCTGCTCCCCACACACACACACACACACACACACACACACACACTCCCTCCCAGGAGATGATGACTAATTATTTTCAGATTAGACAGTGTTCCATGTGCTACATGAACTAATTTGACATCTTGTGCATTGTCTGGTTCCCTGGAAGCCACACAGCATACTACTTCAAAGCTCTGTCTTTCTGAAAGCCAAGGCTATGTCTAAGATGAGGGCTGAGAATGCATGCCAGATTCACAGACCAGATCCACAGCTTTGAGGGTCAGGAAGACACTGTTTTCCAGAATCAGGAGTGAGGAGCGTCATGATTAGACTTGGTCTTTTGTTTGTTCTAAAACTATTTGTGATAAGGAAGATATATAAACTTCCACACTTAGGGCACAGACACACAGATAAAGCACCACAAAACAGCTTGAGACATTTACGATTTAGCAGCTCAAATGTAAGATATTTTGCTGTTGAGTCAACTGAAAACTTACAATATAATGCGGCAGCAAGCAAACCTCAAAAGATCAATTTGATCTTAGGATGCATTAGTAGAAACATAGTGCCTTTACTGAGGGAGGTGATAGGGCCCTCATCTCTGTACTGATGAGGCTGCACTTAAAATGCCAAGTTCCCTTCTGGCACCAGACTTAAGAGGACACCCATGAACTGCAGTGAACATAAAAGCAAATGACCTAGATCTTAATGACAGCATTAAATAGCAAGGGTAGAAGTTGGCGGGACAGTGATTAGTCCCTTGTCCCAAGTATCTGTCAACTTAAATGAAACCATAGTCCAAGTAAAAAGTGTGCTTGCTCTGTAAATGTAGCCCCCAAGAAAGGACCGCAGCCCTTGGTCCTATCTTTGTAGAGATTCTGGATCTGCCGCAGTCCAGCTCTTGAAGTACTTCATGAGCCAAGGAATGGCCCCTAGGAGTCACTTTTGCCCCTTAAAATGCAACTAAGTCAGCTTGGAAGAGAAACTTGTTAGCCCATTAGCCTAGTCCTCCCTGGGGTGAGTGGGTCCATTCAAGGCATGAATTCTCACCAGGGAACTCAGAGAAGACCACCTATAAGATAGGAGACAGTGGGAAATGGAGGGAGGGGGGAGGGGTGGTGGGGGAGTCTGAGACTTGAATTCTAAGGTGGGGAGGCCCAGGTAAGGGGCTTCAGACAGAAGGGGTGTGGGTGCAAGTGGGATGGAAGAGCCCCTCTAGAGCCCTGGGGATGTCCTGGAGGGAGGGGAGATGTTGAATAGGGTGAAGGTCTTATCTCCATAAGCCCCCAGAGGGGCTTTTCTGCCTGTGATCCTTACCCCTGCTTTGTCTCAAGGGAATCACTTCCCATATGAGGGTCTCAGTCCCTTCATCAATGAATTGGACCAGATCCATCACGGAACACATTTTTTTTTTTTGCAGAAAATGTTCGAGACAGATAATTTCCCTCATTCTCTGAAATCCCAGTGCCTCAGTGGGTGCTATTTGGGTTTCTGGGTGTTTCCAGACCATCCTGCCTCATCTTTCCTCCTGCCGTCAAGGTAATGACGGTTCCGATGGGAGAGGTGGAGAAGTGAGGAAGAAGTGCTCCCTGACTTGCCTACCCTGTGGCCTTAACCTCTGAGCCACCTGCCCTGCCTCTTACCCAGGTCAGTGGAAGGTTCAAATGAGACATATATGGAAGCTCTTTCAAGAGCTGGGAGGGGCCCCACTCGGCCTGCGGTCCCTGGAGAGAGTCGGGGCTCCGCATGAGCCTCAGCGGGGTGGGTTCGGGCCTGAGCTGGGGGCTTTCCAGCACTGAGCCTTATGGAGAAGGACACGTCATCCAAAATATAAGTGGACTCCCTCAAAATATCTCTTTTGTCCCCAAGGGGCCTCCTTTGGGACCCATTACTTGCTGGCTCAGACATTCTCCCTGGCTGTTCTGGAGCCTGGGGAATTGGGGGGCAGGGGTGGAGGAGCGGGATTGGTGAGGTGGACGGAAGCCGCACAACCTGCATTTGCAATAATGTGTGTGCCGCGGAGACAGGAAACTTCCATTTGATAATACCTTCTGACAGATAAAAAGCCTTTGCCAACATGTAGGTCATTTCAGGATGCAGAGACTTGATGGGAATGGAAATCTGATGTGTGTGTGCGTGCGTGTGTGTGTGTGCACGCACACATGAGTGTGTGTGTGAACTTGTTACCATGCAGTGCTGGAAATACGACACGGCCGGTGGGCATTTAGATTTCAGTGGCTCTCCTGCCTGTGGGGGAACGAAAGCCCTTGGGGGATGTGATGGCTGGGGGCATACCTCCTTGAGGTCACTGGGTGCAGCAGAAAGGGCCCCTTCCCAGCGTCTGCACTCCACTGGAGCTCAGAGCAAAGCACTTGGGTTTGAGCCCCGAACACCAGCAGAAGGGAATGTCGCACAAATCTAGCACTGCAGTGAGTGGCTGGGAGAAACAGGGTTTTGGCAGTGGAGGCTGCTGATGGGGCACAACGCAGCAGTGGGGACCTAATGTCCGGAGGACAAAAAGAAGCCAAGGGGCTGCCTAGAGTTCTGAGCATTTGCAGAAGCAGGCTGACACTGATGCCCATCCGAGTGGGAGGCAAGAACATTCTCCGGGTGACATACCAATGAGGTCCCCTGCCCTTCCTGTCTCTCCCCAAGCTGGCTGTCCTGCCCTATGGCTCAGGCAGGAGCTGACTGCATTCCCAAGTGCATGTTCAGAGTTGGAAAAAGCTCAGACAAAAGCATCAATAAAGACCTTTACTTAACTCGATTTCATAATATTACTTTTTTTTTTCTAAATTACCACTTGCTGCAGACATATTACTGTGCATCCTCGGAGCATGTCCCACTGTCCTATTCCCAAGGGGGACACAGGAGGTGGGGGTGGGGCTGGGGACCCACAATGGGGTGGCACTTGACCATGGACCAAGAGGCACACAGAACTCAGCCTTGCCTCTAACAAGCTGCATTACTATGGGCGAGTCCCTAACAGCCCTGGGCCCCAGTTTCCTTTTGCAAATGAAAGGGTTTCAATGGTTTCTAAAATCTGCTCTAGCCTTACAACCTCTATGAGTCTGTCCTCCAAATATACAGCTAGTCATGGCTCCTCAGGACATACAGGAAATGCCATTTTCCCTGAGGAAGGCCCCTCCCTCCCCCGATATCCATGCCACTATCTCCTGCCACAGCCTCTCCCGTTCCTCTACAGGAGAGGCTGGTCTCCAGCACTGGGCAGGGAAGTGGGGCTCCATCCTGGGCTTCCAGATCAGGGTGTCCCCCCACATTCTCCTGGAGGTTGATCAGTAATGAAGGTGATATTTTGATCTTTCTGTGCCTCATTCTCCCCTCTCTCTTAATTGCATCCAAACCCAGGTGGGAACCGGGGGTGTTATTAAATGGACTCTCTAACCCCCAGCAATAACCCTGAGGTTCACAGTGTGAGGGCAAACCTACCACCTGGGTGGAAACACTGCCAACTCTCTCTTTTTTGGCCAAGTGTTTAAGGGCTCTGCAAAATTCCGGTGTGGTTTGCGAGCCATCTGGAGCCTGTAGGAGCCTAAGTTCAAGTTGTTCTCAAGGAGACCCGGTGCTGGCAACGACCCACAGCGTCTGGCAGATGGTTTCCTCGGCAGAGTAGAAGCTCGGGGGCTGCAAACAGCACCTCCAAAGTGACTCAGGCCGAACCACGTCTAGCCAGACACGGAGCCAAGAGTCCTTTCCGTTAAATAATTCACAAGCCACCCCTGGGTATGTAAACACAGCTCTGGCTAATGTGGGCCGACAGGTGATTTCATGCATCATTTAACTCTTTGCATTGCAGAGGAATGCAGCAGAGATTAGATAATCGGAATAATTTCACATTTGTAAACAACTTTTTTTCTCTAAGGAGCAAAATATTGTGAACACAGACTGTAAAAGAAGCATTCATCTAGATAGGCCATGGAGAAAAAGAAAATTGGGCATTTGTTACAATAATAAATGGGACAAACCTCTGTTGGGAGCGAGTAGTCTTCGAGAGCGGTTCTTTTTTAATTAAAAAAATTTTTTTAACATTTATTCATTTTTGAAAGAGAAAGAGTGTGTGAGTGGGGAAGGGGCAGAGAGAGGGGAGACACAGAATCTGTGCTGACAGCACAGGCCCGACGCGGGACTTGAACCCACAAGTGGTGAGATCATGACCTGAGCCGAAGTCGGACGCTTAACTGATTGAGCCACCCAGGCGCCCCCAAGAGAGGTTCTTAAGGGCAGTGGTAGGTACTGCTTGCGCTTGTGTCCAAAGAAAGTGCAGTGAAAGTAAGGAGTGAGTGGAGAGGAGGGAGGTGGGGTGGGAGAGGAAAGAGAGAGAGAGAGAGAGATAGAGAATGAGAACAAAAGGGCAGTACACCCTTGACCTTGGAGCTTTGGTCTGAAAGGAACACTGAAGCCTCAGGCCAGGCAGTCCTTCCCTGACACCAGGCAGAAATGCCGTTCTTTAGACCACCGGCCCTGGACAGTCATCTCTAACAGTATTCCATCCTATTCAACCCTCTGTCACAACAGCTCCGCCGGGCAGTCCCATTCTGCAAAGCAGAGGAGGTGAACACGCCCGGCCACAACACGCAGCCTTGTATTTATTCCCAGATCACAAATGAAATCTGAGCACTTGGCCATCTCTCTGACAAACTGCTACCTTTGGTACAGGAAGTTTTCAAACTCTGCGGGCAAACAGCTCCACCTTCTCTTATTTTTTTTTAAGTTTATTTTATTTATTTGGGGGGGGGGCTGGAAGGGATAGAGAGAAGAGGGAGAGAGAGGGAGAATCCCAAGCAGGTTCTGCATTGTCGGCACGGAGCCCGAGGTGGGGCTCGAACCCATAAACGGTGAGATCGTGACCTGAGCGAAATCAAGAGTCTGATGCTTAACTGACTGAGCCCCCCAGGCGCCCCAAACAACTCCATCTTCTTGAACAACAAGGTGATTTTAGGTGAGGGGGTGCTTTAGCACTGCAAGCCAGTGCACCTGCACTGGCAAAAGTGTCCTGAATCTTCCTGACACCACTTTGCTGCCAGGCAGCCTTCTGTGACTAACACCATCCTGGGCCGGTCGGTTGCCTTGATCACGTCCCTCTGCAGACTGAGCCTCCAGATGGGCTCCATTGAAGGTCCTCGCTGGCCGGGGCCACAGCCCTGTCTGCATCATCTCTGATAAACAGATGAACTGGGGGAGGGGAAGCTCGGCTCCAAGGCACCCTGCAACCACTGGGCTTGGCAAAGAGCGCGGACTGACAGAAACTCGCACCTTCTCTGGGAAGATGGGACACGCCAAGAACTCTTAAAATGTCATCTCCATCTGGCCCGGGGTCTCTAGGTCCCATGCAAGGCAGCTGTGAAAGGGTTTGGAATTCGTTCTGACGAGCATGCAATATGGAGCTCAGATGTGGGCCCCGTGGGTCTGAAATGAAATATCCGTTCATTAGCACAGAGTTTAAAACCCTGCTTAGCTGCTGTATCGTGAAAGTTAACGTTCTTGCAGATGAATCAGACTCAGAGACAGACGTGGCAAAAGCCTTGAGTTTTCAACCCGCCAGCAGCCTCCCTGCATGGGCAGGGGAGGCCATGCTGGGAGGGCATTTATCCGCGTTAAGCTCTCCGTTTGCCCCAGTTCCTGAGTGTTGACGGTGCTGCGACCCTGAGGGGCTCACGTAGGCTCCCAAGCTCTTGTCCTTTATTTACAGCCTACTCTTCCCAGCGGAGGGGTGCAGCGGGGTGCACCCCAATCACAGACATGCCAACAAGACTTGTAAAATCTGCTCTGGTGCAGAAGTATCACTCCTTCTGTGGGGCCTCCCGTTACCCACACATGGTGGGCATTTAATACCTGCATTTAATGCATTCACCGTCATGGACAGAGCCCGATAAGCGGGGGGAGAAGTGGACTGGAAGGTTTAAACCTATCATTTTGGGCTGGGGTCCCAGTGGCAGATCCTAGCCAGGCTCTCAGTATTGGAGAAACGTTAGTGCCTACAGTGTCTGTCCCTCACTGACCCTGTGCACCTGCTGTGTCTGGCAATGTGGAGAACACAAGACGTGCGTGATAGTCCACCACCTGGGAGTCTTTACTCCACTCAGAAGTTTGCTGTGGTGGCCTCTGACCTCAAAATTCATTGTGTAGAGAAGGGCAGTGAGTTGTGTAGTCCAAAGCGGTGAGCGGAAATGCTGCCTGTGACACCCTCCCAGAGCAGCTCCTAAGGCCTCATTTAGAGGACAGTCCTGCATGGCCCCTCCCTCCTCAGTTTGGCAGGTTCCCTCCTTCGTTGCACTATAGGCACCCACTGCCCTCATGGTGGCCTCCACCTACCCCAAAAGATCTCCCACTTGACCTTTGCTTTACAAAAAGCACTTCCACACCATAGACTTTGCCAACCTGCTGGTGACAGTGAACTGAACCTATCCTGGGGTGCCTGGGTGGCTCAGTCGGTTAAGCAGCCAACTTCCGCTCAGGTCATGATCTCACGGTTCGTGGGTTCAAGCCCTGTGTCGGGCTCTATTCTGACTGCTTAGAGCTTGGAGCCTGCTTCGGACTCTGTGTGTGTGTCTCTCTCTCTCGGCCCCTCCCCTGCTCTCTCTCTGCCTCTCTCTCTCTCAAAAATAAACATTAAAAAAAAATAACAATGGTTTTTAAATGAACCTATCCTGGGCTTCATAATTCCTGGACTGTCTTCTTTGTCCTAAAATGGAGCAAATTGTGTGGTGCAAGTTGTACTTGCCTTCCTTATGAAAGACTTCTGACAAAGACTTTCTGGACGTCTAACGCCAGTTTAAGCCTATGCGGGACAGTATTCCATTGGGGTTGCCCTGGGTTTTCCACAAACACTTCCTCCGAGCAGGCAGGGCTGCGTCGGTAGGCATGTTGCCTTCCATACCACAGTGCCAGGGCCCCAAGACAGGGGGCAGGGGGAGAAGATGGAGGTCTCTCCTGGGTTATTGCTCCTCACCAAATTACCATTAATGGTAGGAAGAACCTTGGAGTGTGTGGGTGTGGGTGCGCACCCACGTACATGCGTGCTGAGCACACGATGGTATGTGAGTATGCATGTCTGTGCACATGTGTGGGTGCATATTAGGGAGTGAGTGAGCAAGCAAGACAGTTTTCAGGAAAGCTTTTCAACACCTAAATAACAAACAAGCTTGTGTGTGCGAGTGCAGGGGCTAGCTCACATTCTCCTCAGTTAAGTCAGGTTCTAAAGTGTTGTGTCCAAGTCAAAAAGTTTAAAGTGCCTCTACTTTTTGTAACTTCCTACATCTCACCCACTTTCTTGTTCCCAACAGCCCTCGGACCTTCCTGAGCACTCCGCTGATTTCAAGTGCATAGGAATGGCCCTCACAATGCTGCTTTTCCTCTTCCTTGGTATTTTGTCTATAGTCCGTCAACGTGGCTACCGGTTCACTGGTGATTACTCTGTGGTAGTCAGGCTCACTCTCATCACTTCATTTTCTACCACTGAATGGCTTTTGCTCTAGTTATTAGAGTCAGTGTTTCATCTATCCATTTGTAAGGACTTTGAAGGTAGGGACCATTTCTTGCTCTTGGCACACGTGTGTACTACTCTTCCAAAATATTTGTTGAGAACCTACTGTGGACTGCATGCTGGTATAGAGTGACTTTACTTAATCCTGGTAGCACCTCTGCAGGATATTCTACTTTAAAGTGATGCAATGGAAGGGCAGAGAAGTGAACCACATGACTGCTACATGGCAGTCAGGAGTGATGGAGGCAGGGTTTGAATCCAAGTGTCTGAAATCCAAGGCCAGGACATAATTGTGCTTTGTTGGCTTTAGTCCTTTTCATCTTATTCTAGTTGTGCCAAGGACTAGATACCACCTAGACATGGCTCTTGAAAGAAAAATGTTTTTTTCCACCAGGGAAAGTAGTATGCCTGACTGGTGATGTACACTGCTCTCCCTGTTAGTTAATGATGCCTAAGGAAGCCAGATGTTTAAGTCATTGGTGGATTACAAAGGAAATTAAAAACACATCAAAGTACAATTATGTACCTTATTTGGTTGTGATAGTTAGATGAAACTTACTTTAATTCTTGGGTAAAAGAGGTGGATGGCATTTACTAAGCAATTGTATGTAATTGCTAGGCACCGTGCAAGTTGCTTTTTCCTGATTATCTCATGTAGCTCTGATCACAGCCTGAGAGGGGTCATTATGACCATTCCTGCTTCACAGACAGGGAGACTGGGGTGCAGTTTGCTCAAAGGGAGATGTAGGGTTTGCATTAGGATTGAAATTGATTTAAAATTAATTTTTTTGTTTTAAAAATTTTTAAAGTTCATTTATTTATTTTGAGACTGAGAAACCAAGACGGGGAAGGGAAGGGGCAGAGAGAGAGAGAGAGAGAGAGAGAGAGAGAGAGAGAGAGAGAGAAAGAATCGCAAGCAGTTTCAGCATGAAGCCTGACACTGGGCTTAATCCCATGAACCATGAGATCGTGACCTGAGCTGAAATCAAGAGTCAGACACTTCACCTACTGAGCTACCCAGCTGCTCCTCAAATGGAGTAACTTTTTGCTTAGGTAACACATACACATGATACAAAATTGAACAAATAAAGGGGCACATCAAAAAGTCTACTTCTCACTGCCTACCACAGGCTCTCAAGTCCTCTCTCAAGAGGCATCACTGTCATCAGGTTCATGATGATAGAGTCAGTGATACTCAATTTACACATAAGCACACACTTTCTGTGTAAGAGTCATGATTCCTATCAGCATTATTTTACAGTAATGGTAGCATACTCCTCAGTACTTTCAGCACTTTGTTTTCTTAGAGGTCATATCCTTAGAGGATGTATCCCTTCATATACATTTGCAATAGAGCTTTGCAATAATGAGTCTATAGTGATAACCAGTTTATAATCTTTTTGCTCTTACAATGTGGCAATGCATATTCCTATACATACATTATTTCATACAATGGCACATATACACAATGGCATACAAATGCAATGTATAAGTTCCTAGAAATAGAATTTCTGAGTCAGAAGATACATACAAATTATATTTTGACAAATACTGGCAATTTGTTCCAAATAAATCTTGTAATAATTCATGTTCCCACCAAAGATCTATGTAAGTACTACGTGACTTCCTTATAATGTTGCCAACGAGAAATTAAAATTTTTGATTCTTGTCAGTGTGAAATCTGGTAGGTTTTTGAAAATCAGTATTTTGGGGCACCAGGGTGGCTCAATCAGTTGTATCCAACTTTGGCTGAGGTTTATCTCACAGTTCATGAGTTTGAGCCCCGTGTTGAGCTCTGTGCTGACAGCTTGGATTCTGTCTGGAGCCTGCTTGGGATTCTGCGTTTCCCTCGCTCTCTGACCCTCCCCTGCTCATGCTCTGTCTCTCAAAAATAACAAACAAAACATTAAAAAAAAGAAAAGAAAATCAGTATCTCTCAGTAGTCTTAATGTATAATTCTTTCATTTTTGAGTGAGAATAGGTATTTTTTTCCCCACTGTTTGCATCATGAGTATCTTTTCAGGATTGTCATTTGTAATTTCCATTGTCCTTAAAAAAGAGTTTTACTGAGGTATAATTGACAGACAAAAAACTAGACATATTTAATGTATACAATTTGGTGAATTTGGAGATATGCATACAACCGAGAAGCCATCACCATGCTCATAATCTGGGTAACACACATCTAAAACTTGCTTCCTGCTTCTTTCTCGTCCTTTGTGTGTGTGTGCACGGGGGGGTGGGGGNAATTATTTATTTAAGCAATCTCTATACCCAAAGTAGGGCTCAAGAGATACCCAAGATCAAGAGTTGCATGCTATACTGACTGGGCCATGCAAGCCCTTAAGATGAGATCACTTAACAAGTATTAAGCGTATAATACTGAGCTGTTAACTATCATTTTTAATGTTAAGAAGAGAAGTCCTTTGTCTGCAAATTATTTTTATCAGTACGTCATTTTTCTTTTTCTTTTGTTTATGGAAGGTGCTTTTTGCAATGCAGAAATATTCTTTTATAGCAAATAGAATTTATCAATATTTTAATTTATAGCTTTTGCATTTTGAATAAAAAATAGGAAGTTCTTCCCCACATCAGGCTCATAAAAATTTTCTATTTTTTTCTAGTTCCTTGTGGTTTTATTTTTTGTCTTTAAATCTTTGAGTATTCTGGCATTTATTTTGGTGTAAGTTTTGAGGATGAAATTCAGGGTTCTTTTGAGGATGGAATCCTTTTTCTTCCCAAAGAGGTATCAGTTATTTCAACAGAATTTTGAATGTACCTTTTTTTCCATTTAACATATGTAGTCTAGCCTACTTCTAAACACTCTTCCTTTTTTTAAAAATATTATTTATTTTGAGGGGGCACAGGGAGGAGCAGAGAGAGAGGGGGGCGGAGGGAGGATCCTAAGCAGGTTTCACGCTGTTAGCGCAGAGCTCAATGTGGGGCTTGATCTTAGAAACAGTGAGATCATGACCCGAGCCAAAATCAAGAGTCAGACATTTAACTGACCAAGCCACCCAGGCACCCCTAAACACTCTTTCATTGAGCTTCCTGGCTATTCAGGTGTGGTACTGTATTTTCTATTCTTTCTCTTTCTCTCTCTCAATATATATATATATTTCTACTATGTCTATCCATCTAACTTCTTTCATTTTAAAATATATTTTAGTATCTGACAAGGCCAATCCTCTCTTAGCTTTTGGGCTATGCTTGCTTATTTGTCTTTGAACTTTGGAATCATCCTGTCTTCCTTTTANAAAAAGAACACCTTGCTGGGGTTTGGATGCATTGAATTACATTTTTAGTTAAGACATCTTTATATTAAACAGGGTGTCCATTTGTACAAATCATCTTTTATATTCTCAGTAGCATTAAAAAGTTTTCTTTCCATAAACTTGGCACATTTCTTGTTAAATTTATTTCTCTTGTGAGATTTTTTTCACTTACATTTTCTAACCAACTTTTGTTTGTATGTGGAAAGTTATTAGGACCATTTTTGTACTTCTTTTCCTTAATAATTTTTTTCATTTGATTCTTCGTGTTTTATAATACATAGTCATATAATCTGCATGTCATGATAATTTTAACTACTTATTGATTCTAATATCTATGCTAATTTCTTTTTCTATTCTACTTGGGCTGGTTAGGATCTCTGGGGTAATGTTAACAAATAGCTGTTGAGTAAGGTATACTCTCTTGTAGCTGACATTAATGGAACTGCTTCTACTCTTTCTCCAGTAAGTATAGTAGTAGCTCTGGGACATATGTTACTAAGTAAGTGTGTGTGTCTGTGTGTATAATGACATATTCCAGCATGAATTTTTCATCAAGAACAAAACATACATTTTATCAAATGCCTCTTCAGTTATCTACAAAGATGATAAAAATGATTCTTTTTTTTTAAGTTCATTTTGAGAGAGACAGAGAGCAAGTGAACAGGGGAGGGACAGCAAGATGGAGACAGAGTCCCAAGCGGGCTCTGCACCATCAATGAAGAGCCCGATGTGGGGCTTGGACCCACAAACCATGAGATCATGACCTGAACCAAAACCAAGAGTCAGATGCTTAACCGACTGAGCCACCTAGGAAAATGATTCTTAACGTTTGACACTGTTTTATGAGTTAAATTATATGGATTCTGGATTTTGAAACACTCTTATGTTTTTGAAGGAATAAATCCACTTGGTTGTAGGGAATTCTGTCTTTGTGAGCACCTGGATTTATTTGGTAATATTTTAATTAGGCTATTTTGTATTCCTATTCATGAGCAATATTGGTTTTTACTTTGTTTTTTTTTTTCTTTTGTGCTCTTTTTATCAGGATGTGCTTGATGTATGCTAGCTTTGGAAAAAGAATTTGGAAGCCTTCTTTTTCTATATGCTCTGAAGAGTTTAATATGGGGCCCACCTTTTCCTTAGAGGTTTGGTAGAAGTAATTTGTGAAACATTCTGGGCCTAGTGCTTTCTTTGGAGATGTTTATTTTTTGTCCATGGTCTGTGTTTTTTCTAGGCTAATTAGTTTAGATATTTTTTTATTGAGGTCACGCTTGGTATTTATATTTTCCTAGTAAATGATTTATTTGGATCCACTTTGGCTAGTTTACGAAGGATTGTTTTTATTTTTTCTCCTAAAGAAACAACTTATTTGTTGGTTAATAAACCAGTCGGTTTATTTATTCTTTTATCAGTTGTTGTTTTCTGACTTTATTATTATTACTATTTTTCTTAGGTTAATTTTATTTTTCTTATTTTTAGCTTCATGGGTGTAAGACAATGCATTTATTTCCTTTCTGTTTTGTTCATTAATTTGAATACTTCTGTCTATGAATTTTCCCTTGAGCAATTGCTTTAGCTACTTCCATAGGATATGCAATGTGGTTATAACCACTATTGGTCATTTTTTTTTTTTTTAATGGGAGTATAGCTGACACAGCATGACATTAGTTTCAGGCAAACAGCATAGTGATTTGACAAGTCTATGCTATGCTCACCAGAACTGTAGCTACCATCTGTCATCATACAATGCTGTTACAATACCACTGACTACATTCTTTCATCCACATATAATATGGATTTCAATCAATTATATGGATATATATATCCATATAATATGAATTATTCATTCCATAACTGGAAGCCTGTATGTCTCCCTTCCCTTCATCTATTTGGACCATTCCCCTACTCCCTCCCCTCAGGCAACCATCAATTTCTTCTCTGTATTTCTGGGTCTGTTTCTGCTTTTTAAACAAAATTTGTTCATTTGTTTTATTTTTTAGATTTCACATATAAGTGTAATCATATGATATTTGTCTTTCTCTCTTACTTATTTCAGTTAGCATAGTACCCTCTAGGTCCATGCATTGTTGTTGCAACTGGCAAAAAAAATCTCATTCATTTTTATGGTTGAGTAATATTCCACTGTAGCTATATACTACATTCTGTTAATACATTAATCTATTAATCCACAGGCTGCGTTCATACTTTGACTATTGCTTCTTTTAATGTTTTTTTAATGTTTATTTATTCTTGAGAGAGAGGGAGAGACAGAGTAAGAGCAGGGGAGGGGCAGAGAGAAAGAGGGAGACACAGAATCTGAAGCAGGCTCCAGGCTCTGAGCTGTCAGCACAGAGCCCGACACAGGGCTTAAACTCACAAATTGTGAGATCATGACCTGAGCTGAAGTCTGACGCTCAACTGACTGAGCCACCTACGAAACCCCCATACTTTGGCTATTGTAAATAATAATTCAATAAACATAGGGGTGCATATATCTTTTTGAATTAGTGTTTTCATTTTCTATGAGTAAATACCTGGTCTACTATTAGTCATTTTAAATATTAATGCAATTTCAGATTGATTCTTTTTGACTCATACTGATTAAAGAATCATATCTATTCCATTCCTTATTTGGAAAGTTTATTTAGGTTTTCTGTGTGGTCTAAAATATAGTCAGTTTTGGAAATGTGTTATGGACATCTAAAGAAAAAAGATATACTCTTTTAGGGATAGAGTTTGATAAATATAACTTTGCTAATTATATTATTTAGACCATCTATACCATTACATTCTTTCATTCACTTTATCTGTTAAGCCTCCTATAACCAAAGTGTTTCTATTTTTCCTTGTATTTTCTGTAGATTTTGCTTACTGACTTTGTATACTATATTAATTGGTACAGAAATACATTTAACTATTAGATTGTTGTAGAAGACACACTTCATCATACAAAGTATCTTTATTTTTCTCACTTTGCTTTTCACTCTAAATTCAATCTTTTTTTATACTTAAGATCATGGCCTCTGCTTTTTGTTCTTGTTGTTGTTGGCATTTTATGCTATTCCTTTGTTAACTCTTCTATTTTTAAGTCTCTGAGTCACTTGGCTTTAGCTATATATCTGGTATATAGCATATGGTTAAGTTTTACTTTATTACTCAATTTCAGATTCTTTTCCTCTTAATATATGGGTTTAGTCCACTTATACTTATTGCTATGACAGGCCTGTTTGTTCACAATTCATAGTATTTTGTGTCATGTTTTAGGTTTCTATTTTTTTAAAATAGTATATTCTTCATTCTATATTCTCTTTGTTTTGTTTTTGCAAGTTTTTCTTATACTATTTGGGCAGGTTTGTATTATGATTACTTCTTTCAGTGATACCTTTATAACTAAACTTAGATTATTTAAATCCTCTATTTCTTGAAACACTGACATTTAACTTCCCACTATGAATAATAAAAATTATCTTTCTGCATTTTTTCTTCCTTCTGAATTTCATTAAAAAATATATGTATATATATGTATAGATAGATACTACAGATAGATAGATAGATAGATAGATAGATAGATAGATAGATAGATAGGAGTGCCTGGGTGGCTCCATTGGTTAAATGTCTGACTTCAGCTCAGCTCATGAACTCATGGTTCGTGAGTTCAAGCCCCATGTCAGGCTCTGTGCTGACAGCTCAGAGCCTGGATCCTGCTTCCGGTTCTGTGTCTACCTCTCTCTCTCTCTCTCTGTTCCTCTCCCACTTGCACTCCCTCTCTCTTTTTCTCTCAAAAACAAAAATTAAAAAAAATATATGTAATACATATGTAATTATATATACACCTAAAACTAATGTACTGATATAGTCTTAAAATTTTTACCTTTGATATTTAAATATACTCATTTATTAAGGCCTCGATTTACCACATTTAAATTAGATCCTTTGGGGGCACCTGGATGGCTCAGTTGTTGAGTGTCTGACTCTTGATTTTGGCTCAGGTCATGATCCCTGGGTCGTGGGATCAAGCCCTGCGTCCAGCTCCATGCTGAGTGTGGAGCCTGCATAAAATTCTCTCTCTTTCTCTCTCTCTCTCTCTCCCTCCCTCCCCTGCTGGCACACTCTCTCAGATAAAAACAAAATATAAATTAAAAAAATTTTAGGGGTGCCTGTGTGACTCAGTTGGTTAAGCATCTGACTCTTGATTTTAGCTTGGGTCATGATCTCATGGTTAGTGAGTTCAAGCCCCGTATTGGGCTCTGTGTTGACAGCTGACAGCTGACAGTGCATAGCCTGCTTGGGATTCTCTCTCTGCACATTCCCTGTCCGTGCATGTGCACACATGTGCATGCTCTCTCTCTCTCTCTCTCAATAAAGAAACTTAAAAAAATTTAAGTAAGATCCTTTGATCTTCAGCTAAAAATGATGAAAAAAATCAATATACACCACCTTCTCCATTCTCTATATTTAATATTATATTAGTTATAATACATATATATTTAGAGCTTATAGTTTTCTGTAACCAAAATTTCCATATCTATTTTAGACCTAGTCTAAATGGTAAGTGGGCTTAGTGTTCACTGGAAGGATTTGTTTTTTTTGTTTTTTTTTTTTTTGGACCAGGAATTCTTCATTCATCTCTTAGTTAAAGCCTTTCCTTTAATAGTTTCTTTTTAACAGTTTTTAAAGCATGACTCATGGAGTTATCTACTCTAGGCTCTTAAGTTGAATAAGTTTTATCTATTGCTTTTATTTTTAATGACAGTTTGGCTGTGCATAAAATTCTTATTAGGCCACACACTTTTTTTTCCCCCTTCAATGGAGGGCTTAGTAGGAATTATCTCCACTATCTTTTGATATTTCTATAAGGAACCCTTGGGCTAACCTGAGATTTAAAAATCTATGGTTTTATATAGATTGCTTGATATTCCTGCTGGGTTGACTAAATGACTATTTCTTATCTCTAAAGTTTATTAATACTCCTAAAATAAAACACAGTGTTGTTGGCTCTTTAGGAAATTTTTTTCTGGAACATGGTAGATCCTTTCAATCTATAAATTCAAAACATCTTTTATTTTTTGAAAGTTGTGTGGAATTATATCTTTGGTTGTCTGTATTCTATTTGTTTAGTTATCTTCTTCAGAGATATTTTATTATCCATGGGGTCTTCTTTGTCACCTGAATTTACTACTTTATGTCTAATCCCCTTTTAAACTGTTATTTCCATTGTATTTGTTTTGTTTTGAATAGCCCATCCTTCAGATCTCCTATCCTATTTTCAGCAGTGTCTATTTTACTTTGTGCTGCTTTAAAATTGTCTTCATTTTTTCCTCCTTCACTTCTTTGGTGAGCTATATCATTTATGTTTCTTTCCCTCTCATTTCATTGTATCATCCCTGACCACTTTTTATCTCTGTTTTGAGCTCTTTGGTGTTTTCTTTACATTTTTGAGTTCATGGTTACCTTGCTTTTTCATCTGTCTGTTAGAATCACTAGTGTATGTTCTATATCTACCAGTTGATTTCCGTTTTTTTTCCTCCTTTTTGATTATGCTATCTTTGTGTTAGCCTGTAGGATGCTATAGTCTCCTGTGCTACTGTTTTTTATTGTCACTCTTCACTGAATGTAGAGAATTCTCCTCCTTCTTCTTCGCCTTCTTCTTCTTCTTCTTTTTCTTTTTTTATCCAGATATTTGGGAAAAGTTTATGTGGGTTAGGAGGCAGGACGTTGTTGTGAGTTGGTAAAAATTTGTCTTGATTCACTGTGAAATCTTATTACAAATGCTTGTGTGTTTGAGTTTGAGTTATTTTAGCCATTGCTTCCTTTCAGCCAACAGGGTGCAGCAACGCCTTATCAACAGACTGTTCTATATACACAGCATAACTATGCATTTCCCTTTCCAGCTTCACCTGCTACCACATGGTGTCAGGTAGAGCCAAGAATGCTTGTGCCCTAGGTTTGTAATACTCTTGCCATTTGTCAAAGGGTTGCTGGTCTGAGTGTTTAGGGTAGGTCTACTCTGACCTGCTCCGTTTCCAACCTGGGCCGGTTCACCCCTCCTTAGGCAATGTGGTGGTCCCCCGCTCCCGGTAGGTCACCATATTGATGCCGAACTTAGTGCGGACACCCGATCAGCATAGCGCAGTACAGCCCAGAACTCCAGGGCGCAAGCGATTCTCCTGCCTCAGCCTCCCGAGTAGCTGGGACTACAGGTGCGCGCCGCTGCGCCCGGCAGAGTAGGTCTACTCTGGAGCGCCAATTTCGGAGTTGTGTTTTCTACTCAGTTTGTCGAAAGCTACAGCCTGGGTACAATAATCTCTCAGCTGCTCCGGAGCTCCTGTTCCACTGCATTTGGCCAGTCCTCTGTCATAAACTGTGTTTCGTGGATATGGAAATCTCCCAGCTTTTTTGAAAACGGAATTTACGCTTTTCACTCTTGTTTTTCTGTTTTATGATTTTCAATTGGAAAATGGGAAGAGCTTTTTTTTCCTTTTAAATTTTCTTAAAATTTAAAGTGCACCATGCTGTTTTTACTACTCCAAAATTTATAGCAGACTCATATAGGTCTTCTTTCCAGTTTAGCAGTTAGAATAGCAGTTTTATAAATCAACCCCACACAGGGCACTGGAGTCAAAAGAAACCAAATTAAGTACTGAATCTTGAGGCCGTAGGAGTGTCAGGAAGCAGTTGGCTAGGATAATTAAGTAAAGTACATACAGCCTTTCACAATGGAAATAGAAGCGGAAAATACATACACTGTCACCATTCAAAAGGCCCCAGAGAAGCTTCTCTAGGATGAGAAATCATTGGCCTTTAAATAATAATTGATTTAATTCTGAGAGGATACTAATGTTAGATTACGTCAAAAAGGAACCATAACCAATGAATCCAGAGAGACAGAATTACATTTTTACTTTGACAATATATTTTATAAATGTTCCCTAAATCTTCAAGTCTCAAACAATTCTATTATTATTACTGGTAGTATTAACAATAATACCACCTATAAGTGCTTATGATGTGCCCAATCCAGTGCCAAATGTGCCCCAAATCCCTATGAGGTAGAACTATTATTATCTCCAATCACATGAGGCATCTGAGACCAAGCAAGCTTAGCTAACTAGCTCAAGATCACATAATCAATAAGTGCTACTAAATCTTTCACTCTAATCAGTATAAGCATCAGTTATCTAATTAATACTATCATTTTAATGGAAGTGCATTCTAATTCTTACAGCAACATTGTGTGTGTGGGGGGGTCACATTTCTCAATTATCCATACCTAGGGAACAGCTTCTATCCTAGGAGCTACCAGATGGCCACTCTGAGGAAGCAGAAGCAGGATTACTGATTTGGCTATGTATATGGCTATGGGGGATGGGATAGTGGGCACAGAGACAGAACACCAATCAGTGGTCTCTTGAATACAGTAAGAGATTATAATTTTTCTTGTTTAACAAGGAATCTGGCATCAGACAACATATGGCTAGTGCAACTGGTCAATATCATCAAGGAACCAGACTTCCCGCTACACTAACCTTAATGGTACAACTTTCCTTCTCACGGTCAGGAGTGGTGGAAAGAGACTTTATACCTATTTGGAAGGAGGAATGCTTTCCCTAGAGAATTCCGCTTACACATCACTGGACAGAATTCTGTCTCCTCACTACCCCAAGTCAACCCACAGGAAGACTGAGAGTTTGAGGTTCCTGGCCTTGCAGTGGAAGTAGACAAGATAGAAGGGGTTTTAGTAAGGGTTAAATGGGCCGATCTGTTGGGTGTGCCACACGCCTGGGAAAAACTTACTTTTATGATTAAGTGATGGAAGAACTTTACTCCTTCCTGGTTGAGGTCTTGGGACTCTATACATGGCCTCTGTGTGTCTTAGCTGTTCATCTGGAAAAACACAGCTAAGGACTGTACAGGACTGGGTGAGAATTTAATGACCTAATGCTTATAAAATTGCCTAACCTGGTGCCTAGCACATGAATGGTAGGTCTTAAATATACCACTAGGTTTAAAACATTCCAATCTGTCAAAACTCTTAATTAACTTAGGAGTATCAAACACTCTTGCTAAAAGGAAAAGATTCTCCAGAAAATGCTAGGTGATTTATTTTGCCAACATTAAATTACAATTCTCTCTAGGGCAGCTATTATTCAGTTCACCTTACACAAATTTCATGATTTATTCAATGCTTCAACTACAACTAAACATTTAGCAGGTGCTATACTTCCAATTTACTGCTGGGAGCATTTAAAGAAAACACAACAAAAATTCCTCAAACAACATTCCCCAGCTAAAAAGGAAGGAGCTGATGATAATGCTATTCCAAATATCTCCAACAGAAACATATTTACATCTCCAGATTCTGTTATTTCTCTACCTTGGACTGAATTACTCAGCTTAGCTTTTCTGCTTCAGTAACTGCATGTGGTGATTACAGTGGAGAAATTCCAGCTTGGCTTTTGTTTCTACTCTCTCAAGCAGATATTTATGTATGTTTACGACTCTGGTCTTGTTTAGGAAAGTGAGTTTAACAATCTACTAAGGGCATCTAAATATGATCATCATATGTAAATAGCTCCCACCAAAAAACAAGTCGGTTGTGACTTGAAGCAGGGTGGGAGGAGGGGCAGCCGAAGCCTGGAAATTCCAGGGCACAGAGCCTAAAGCAATGTTTCACACAGTTTCTGCTATGTGTTCCAAATATAATACAACTAGTTTCATGAAACATCAAATGCACAGAATTTCTCATGTAAGGAAAAAATTCTCTATCAACCAGCTATCTCTCAGTTTTATATAATTTGGAGGAGGTTCTCTGAGGAGCCTTAAGGCAAGGCATAGTAAATGTATTCCCTGTTTTTAAATTTCCATACTGAGGAGGGAGTGACTTCTGTCTGCTTGTCTCAGCAGGAAGTGGCCAAGCCGCATGGTGCTGAACACATTGTAAAAAGAAGAGCAATGTGGCAGCAGTAAAATCACTAGACTCAGGGATGGAGGATTTGGGTTCAGTCTCTGTTCCTGCCACTTGTTTTCTGTGTCACTACAGCCTACGCACTGTGGTGTGCTTTACCCGAGAGGTGTCTCAACAACCGTCTCTCTCACTATCAGTATAAAGGCTGGAAAAGCTAAACACAATCTTTCTTAGCCTTTTTATGCCGCCAAGACTTCCAGGGGACATAGCTCTGGCCAATGAGAGATGAGCAAAGTCTGCGACCCAGGGGATACCTGAAGAAGTTTAACTTTCATGAGAAAAGCCATCAATGTGGCTGATATTGCTCCTTCTCACATTTCTTCTTTTTCTGACCATGTGATGCCTGGAGCCAAAGCAGCCATCTTGTGACCTTGAAGGAAAGGCCAAGAGAACAGCAGAGAGGAACCTTGAGTCTGCCTCCGAGCCTCTTATTAGGAGGACCTCCCCTCCCCAAATACAGACACAGTAATTCAGGTTTTCTGCTACTTGGAGCCAAACCTTCCCAGTGGACACAGTAAATACGGAAAGTTACCTTATCTTTTCCTCTATAACATGAAGATGTAAGTAGCATACCCAAACTCACAGATACTGTGATTTCTGTAAAGTAATACATAACAAAATACTTTGTTAATTATAACGTTCAGAGACAAGAGAGCCAATACCTCAGAAAGCGTTTGGTTGTTTTGATTTCAGGGAAAGGGCTGAAAGCTGGGGAAAAAGTATAGGAGGTGATTTTATAACGAATCAGCCTTTGTTGTGCTTGGCCATATGGTAGCAAATGATATCCTTTGGGAAGTGCAGGCTTTTACCTCCTTCTAATACTCTCATTTTCCTTTTTTATCCCCTTTGGTTTAGCTTACCTTCTCGATCCTTTCTCCCTCCTCCTGGTCCCATATATATATACACTCTAGCCCCTTCTTTTGCATCATGATGCTGTCAGTTCTTTATTCTTAGACGGTCTTTGAACGATCTTGGGAAATAGAGACCCAGGGATGGGAGGTTTCTGGAGATAAACTATCTTGTCTCAATCCTACCACCTGGCTCCCTGATTTCAGGGCAAAACAGAAGCAACAGTTTAATCATCAGAGGGAACCTCAACCTAAGAGACTTGTAAGAGAAATTGCAGTAGGATATAAACTAGGAATATAAAGCTATAAAGAAAAGAGAAAAGGAGGGAGGAAAAGAAAGAAAAACAACCAGTATTTACTGAGTATCTACTGGGTGGCAGGCTGTCACTGTGCCAGGAACGGTGGCCAGAGCTAGCTTCATAGTGTGACTTGCCCTTTGCCCTGCCCTTGACCTCAGAAGGGCCCTACACTTGGTTTAATGCTCTGCTGTTGCCATCTTGATATTCTTGATCATGTTGAAGAAGGGACTCTGCATTTTCATTTTGTACCACACCCTGCAGGATAAGTAGTCTCTCCTGATTATGGCATTGTGTCATTTCAACCCATAACCTCCCTGTGAGGGAGAGAATCTAACACAATCCCCCAGATGAAGAAAGAGAAGCACAAGGTATTACAGAAGGCTGCCCAAGATCACACCAAGGAAGCAAGACACAGAGCTAGAATTCTAAATCAAGTGGCTGCAGCTCCAAGGTCATGCTGGCTCCAAGGTCATTTCTTACTGATTGGTGCCTCATTCCCTCCCATCGAAGAGCTAACGTCTGCAAGTGTCTGGGAAGGAGGAATGTGAGCCTCTAGAAAGGCAGAGTCTCCAAAACCAAAAACTATCAGCACCAAAGTGACCTTTGAGGCTAGTTAGGTTCTTTTGCTTCTTATGGGAGAAGGGTAGTAGAGGAGATTGGGAGGTAACACCCCCACTGCTTGGTCTTCCAGCTGCCATCCACAGGGTGCTTTTTATGTGTCAGGGTCTCTGCTAAGCCCTTGACATTCAATCCTCCTAACTGTCTTTTTGCAGCAGAAGTGTAATTCATTACTCCCTTGACATGTGAGGAAACACCATCAAAGCATTTTAGAATTTTGCAAACACTTTCCCATCTGTGATTTCACTTTACCCCTACTACCATGATACAAGACGGCGGGGACAGGGATTGTTAGCATCATCTGACAAATAAAGAAAATTAATTCCTGGAAAGTGTCAGACCTTTGCATAGAGAAACATGTTGTTAGTGGGCAGAGCTAAGATGGAACCTGACCCCCTTATCTCAGATGGATTCTTCTCCTGCTAAAACACACCGAGATGAAAAGGCGAAAACAAAACAAAACAAAAGCCCAAAATACCCACAAAAGCTTAGTTAGCCACATCATAGCGTTCCTCACTGTTTCTTGGCAAAACGATGAGTGATAATAGAACCACATAAAAATGGATTCCAGAGTTGTCAACGGGCATGCTGATCTCAAAGCTATGGAACAATTTGTCAGGGAAAATTGAGGCTGGGTCCCCCCAAAATATTTACCAGCCAACTGAGCAACTCTGTAAGCTTCTGCAGAAGCTCAGTAATGAACACGAGCATACACACCCGCTATAGAAACTCGGCAGCAGCCATCCTTGCCAAGCACGAGCAGACCGAACCTGAAACTCCAGGCTGCCCCCAGAAGCTGGTGCCCTTCTACGGGCATCACATGCTCCCCAACAACAGCTTCTTCTTTTTTCAATTACCAGAAATCCTCGGGCAGGAGTTTTCTGCTGGGGCCTCTTCAGAATACTGCCTCAAGGAAATGAAGACATTGATCTTGACCCTCGTAATCTTTTGATTTAGCAAGGGAACCAGGAGCAGAATTTTATGCAATTTCCTGCCGCATCGCTGAAGGTCATTCTTCCTTCTCCCAGTCAGAAGTGATACCTTCCATTACCACAGCTCTAAAACCAAACCGTAATTCGATACGCAAATTCTGTATGCAAATCAGCTGTGTATATCAGCGACAGTTACAAAAGCCAACAGCAACCTTTTGGAGGGGCAGTGACAGAGCACTTGGAAGACACGGTACATCCCAGAGACACTGTTCATCATCATCATTAGAAGCAAAGAGGAAGAGGAAAGAGACAGACCACATGAATGATACAAGGGGAATTGACAGATCGTGAGGAAATGTCTGTCCTGGGCTTGGCTGTAATAAGTTTATGCTAGATTCATCTGAGTGAAAAAGAATAACAGAGTATCTGTAATGTTTTCTCCCCTACTTATTTTTTTTTTTAATTTATTTCTGAAAGAGAGAGAGAGAGAGACAGCGTGAGCAGGGGAGGGTCAGAGAGAGAGGGAGACACAGAATCTGAAACAGGCTCCAGGCTCCGAGCTGTCAGCACAGAGCCCGACGTGGGGCTTGAACCCACGAACTGTGAGATCATGACCTGAGTCGAAGTCAGACGCTTAACCGACTGAGCCACCCAGGTGCCCCTACTTATTATTTTTTTTAAAAAAGCCTTTCTTGACCTTCAGTAGCAGGATTACCCCACTTTGATGTGAGTGCATTAAACATTAACGATCTTACCACGCTAGACTTCCAGACCAAATCCTATTAGCATTTAGTTCTGATATTGGTTCTTGGTGGTGAATTATTTAAAAATTGTAAGAGTCTGAGGTTGTGATAAAGCCTGTGATAAAAATCACATAGCCACATTATGGAGATTATTAAAGGCCTTTGAAGATGTGAAGTAGGCGGGACCAATAGTACACGAGGCTCTTAGTTTCTCTTTTGCTTTCATAAAAATATTTTGTGAAGCAAAGGACCGTTCGTTTTTGACAATTCTGAGCAACGCTTGAAAAGCGTTAGGTGCGTTGTCCCTAGTCGGAGGTTACAACTAGAAAGATGGTCTTCCCTTCTCTCCTCCTTCCTTAGCTAAAGTGATCACACAAATCTCTCCCTTACGTTCTAGAATAATCCAAAGACAAAGTTGCCTGGGGCCTGGAACACAGCAGAGTCCTGTTTGTTTGTTTGTTTGTTTGTTTGTTTGTTTGTTTGTTTCAGGAAGAATACTTGTTTTGACTTTTTGGAACTGGAAAGTAGATATCTGATTGTCTTTTGCCAACATTACCCCAGTCCCTGTGAATTCTGGCCCCTTGAATATGAAATCTGACCACGGTGGAAGAAGCCAGTCAAATGGGACCCTGCAAGGGTTCGGCCTGTGAATACTCCTAAAGACAACAGCCTGTGTCATGGGAAACCTTAGGAGAGGCTGGCTGTGGATGTGTGGACGGCGCTCAATGTGTGTAAATGATGCAGACAAATGTGAGGGGAGACAGGTCCCCTCGGGGGGCCGGAGGGGAGGGGGGGGGCTCCAGGCTTCTCTGTAGAGAGGGCTTCTCTCCTCCAGCAGAGAATCTTCAGAAAGGGCATTCACTCTGTGGAAATTATTCACCCTGCTGTATCTTGTCAAAACTTGGCTGAATAATAAGGGGGAACACAAGGAATGTTTCTTGCAGCTCTGGTCCCCGAGAACTAAGATAACAACACACCCTAGCCTCCCTCATCCTGACCAAGCAGAAGTAAAGGAAAGCACTCTAAGGGATGTGCAGCTGATGAGTCGGAGTAAAGGTCAAGAGCCTAGTAATCAGCCCATTCCAGAAAGATGAAGATCAGTACTTCATACTCAGGGGGTCTCTTAAAATAAACAGTTTAACCTTTTACTTCCTAGAGAACAGAGAAGAGAAATAAACCCTCCCTAATACTGGCCGGGCCGCCGCCTCTGCCTCATCTCCAGTGCCGGGGGTCCGCTCTGGCATCCACGGAGCCCTGGCAGCCTGGGAGCAGCAGTCCTGGCCCCTTGCCGGGCCCTGCACCTGTGTCTGCTCAGCGGTGCACAAGGGCTTCGGGAACACTGGGGCGGAGAGGGTGCCGAAGGTCATCAATATTGCATGACCCGTGTGTGGGGAAGAGCTGGCGGAGAGGAACGAACGGGGAAGCACGAGAGAAGCTGTCTTCTGAAAGGGCCCCGGGAGGCAGTGTGTACCTGCAAATCTCAGTTCACACCCATGCTGGGGAGGGGGGAGAAAGAAATGATGATAATGGAAGGTTGGGACCAACTACTGGTCACAGTACCCAGACTATGTTCCCAATCACAAAGCCAGTTTTTGAACTAAGTTCTGATAATACCATCCGGCCGGTGGCAGAAAGGATGACGCAGGTGGCCTATACTGTGGGCATGCTCCTCCATGGGCTATAACCAGAGATTCGAGGGACCAGGTATGTGGCCACTGTCGCCGGTGCTTTTTCCTGAGCTTGACGGAAATAACCTCTTCGACAGGGCATGTGGCTTGAAAGGAGTTGCTGTTGCTCTCAGTGCCATGTTCTTTCATTCACAGGCCTGAATTAATAATAAAACCGTATTTTGCAAGTAAGCAACCTACACTTCACAATATTGCATGAAGGCCAGTATAAGGGAACTTTCCTAAACCAGTGCAAATGTACGAGGTGCCAGCTTTAGCCACATTGAAAAATAAAAGCCTGAGGTGAAAGTCGGTCCATGGTCCAGCTCTTGTTGACTCGAGTGTGTTCTCTCATTCACTCATCCATCGGTCAGTCATTCGTGGAATAGATGCTGATGAAGAGATACGCATGTGTCAGCCGCCATGCTAGGTTTTAGGGCCTAAATCACAGGTTCTTGGACGAGACACACTTTCTTCCTATTAGGGGTTGTCACCTGAGGAGTCAGGCCCCCACACCCACCTCCCGGTGCCCACCCTCACTCAGGCCTCTGCGGATGAGGTAAGGAGGTACCAGTGGGCTGATAACAGGTGCCCCCAAACAGCTCAGTTGCACACTGAAGGTGTTCATGTAGACTTGCAAAGGGTATGTAGGTAAATCATGGGTGTGAGGGGAACAGTGAAGTGGACACAACACAATGGAGAAGCTGAAAACAGGAATTTAAAATCCAGAGGACATTCCATACCCGTCAAACCAACTGCTTATTACGAAGAAATCAAACACTGATACTAAGTAATACTAAATAAGAGTCACTCTATGATCTCTAGGGAGAGAGGCTTTTTAGAGAAAAAGATTCTGAGGATAAACCTATAAGGCATGAAGCAACTTGATTATTTGTATCATTTTGTCTAGATTTAGAGAACTGACCAACATCCAAAGGTTCCGAGCTCTCTGGCTGCAAGAGAGGCTATTTCCTTTCTGTTTTATTCCCTAACAACTCAAAGGGAATGTTTGGCTAGGGCTGAATATGCATATGTGTGTATTTTGTCTTCTGGATTTATATTTATTACTCATGCCTAAGTGCTCTGTATGAGAATCCCACATTTTATTTGAGCAGGTGTTTACCTAAAGTTTATTGGAGCAGATCTTTATACTAATGAGTTAATAATTGAGCAGCACAGTGTCAAGGATTTGCTGTGTGCGAGACAGAATTCTGAGCATGACTGGATGATTAGTCGAGACCCTGCCTTCCCTGAGCTTACAGAATTTTAGAGTGCTAAAATAACAAAGACACAAGTAATGCTAAAACACGATAAGAAGTAGGAAGGGACATGGGAGGAAAATACGAAGTTTAGAGGAGAAAAAGACAACTGCTGCTTGAGATGATCAAAAGGGGCTTTGGAAGAAGGTGGATTTGAGCTGAGTCTTGAATGACAGCTGGATTTGCTACATCCTGGTGCCTGGAATATAGTGGAGACTTGCTTAATATTTGGTGTGGGAAAACCACAGAAATTAAAGTCAAGAATAAGATAAAGCCAGCCTTTATATTTTACTTAGCGTCGTTCTGAAGGCCGATCCAAAACAGACAAGACAAAGAAGTAAGAACTATGAAAACAGCATGAATGAGCAAAATCATCATTAATTAGAGGTATGACTACATATCTGGAAAACTATTATAAATACCAAACAATTCAAGTAGATGGCTGAGGGAGTTCATATCTAAAAATCAGTGGCCTTAATATTAATAAATTAAAACTAGTTAGAAAATCTCAAAGGAAGTAAAGGCTACTACATAAATACCTAGGAATAAATGTATAAGAAATGCACAAGATATATACAAACTAAGCTTTTAAAACACCTTTCAGGGATATAAAGGCCATTAAAGAAATAAAATGTGTATTACATCCTTTGATTGGAAAGCTCAGCATCTTAAAGATTCAATTCTCCTTAAATTAGTAGATAAATTTCAAATAATCTCAATAATATAGCAATAGAATTTTTTTATGGATTTGTAGACAAGGTGATTCCAAAGTTCATATGGAAACAGAATTAAGAATAAGGAGAAGAATAAAATTGCAAAATATAACAGATATTCAAACATTTTAAATATATAATAATTAAAACACATAGTAATAAAAATAAGTCATATCAATATATGAAAAAAGAGATAGATCCATGGAACAGATCACATACCAAAAACAATCTCTTATTATTTGATAAAGGTGACATTGCAAGTTAATATAGAAAAGATGAATTATTCTCAAATAGGTAGTCAACTGACAAAAGAAAAGTTTTAGACTTTTAAAAAAAGTTTTATTTTATTTATTTTGAGAGAGAGAAAGAGAGAGAGCAGGGGAGGGGCTAGGAGAGAGGGAGAGAGAGACTCTCGAGCAGGCTCCATGGTGTCAGCACAAAGCCCAATGCAGGGCTTGATCCCACAAACTGTGAGATCATGACCTGAGCTGAAATCAAGAGTCAGACATTTAATCAACTGAGCCATCCAGCTGCTCCTGGATCTTTATCTTACACCTTACATCAATACAGATTCCAGATGAAGCAAAGATTTAAATATAATCACTAACCAATTACAATCCAATCAAAAATATCCAGAGAATTTCTTTATACAACTACAGAGAAAGATTTCTCTGTGTATAAACCAAAACCAGAATTCATAAAAGATAACTTTGACAATGTAAAATGAAATAAAATTCTGGACAGCAAAACCTCCTATAAATTAAGTCAAATGATAAATGACCAGTTTTCAATTCCTAATTATAGAAAAAGGGCTAATTTACTTTAATAGGAAAACTTCAAGTCAATAAGAAAAAGACCAGAAATACAAATGACACTCTAGTATATGGAAAGATACCCTTCCTTCTTCTTCTTCTTTTTTCTTAAAGCTTTTTTTTTTTTTTTCAGTGAACATGGGGCTCAAACTCACAACTCCCAAGATCAAGAGTTACAGGCTCTACTGTCTGAGCCAGCCAGGTGCCCCCTCAACACTCTCTCTTCTAATAAGAAGACGTTAACTAAAACACAATGAGTTGACATTTTTCACCCATCATCTTGGCCCAGATCAGCAAGTTTAACCTCCTGGGCTGATAAGGTTATGGGGACTAGGTTTTCAGACATGGCCTATGGGAGTCAAATCAATAAATATTCTATGGACAACAATGTGGTAATGTTTATTGAAAATTCAAATGTACATAGTCTTTGATCCAGACTTTAGCTTCTTAGAATTTACTCCTTTAGATGTTCAAGAAAATTCACAATGGTAATTGCTGTGAGACCAGAGACTGGAAACTAAATGTCCACCAATAGAGAACAGCATCAGTAAATTAGTTTGTGTTTGTACCGTGAAATTCTTTGCAGCTGTCTAAAAGAATAAGTTTTTACCCTGTGTACTAACGTAGAATCGCTCTAATTGTCTTCCATTCACCCAGTTGTTAAGGGAGGGACCCCCCGCCGTAAATCGTAGGAGATGGCTGAGAGACACAATGCCTGACACCAGACAAATGAGAAAGATGGCAATTTATTACTTACAGACTCACAGCCTGGGGGAGAAGGACCCTGCATGTCATGCCGGGCCACATGGGGGCCACACTCCAGAGCGAGAACCAGTAGGTGCTACAGGAGACAGGCTTCATAGCAACAAAAGAAAGAGGTATCGTCTTGTCCTTAGGGGAAGGATGTAATTGGCTTTGTAAGCTTATTCTAAAATTTATACAGAAAAGGACCCAGAATCGACACAACATTCCAGAAATGGAAGAACAAAGTTGAAGGACTCAATCTACCTGACTTCTAAATTTATTATGAAAGCCACAGAAATCAAGAGGATGAAACTGGCGTGAGGAAAGTGAAATAGAGGGGCGTCTGGGTGGCTCACCTTGGTTAAGTGTCCAACTTTGGCTCAGGTCATGATCTCACAGTTTGTGGGTTGGAGCCCCATGTTGGGTTCTATGCTGACAGCTCGGAGCCTGAAGCCTGCTTCAGATTTTCTGTCTCTTTCTCTTTCTAATCCTTCCTCACTCACATGCTCTTTTTCTCTTGCAAAAACAAACAAACAAAACCCCAAAAAACAAACAAAAACCCCAAATCCATTAAAAAACAAGTCAAATAGAACAACAGAACAAAACTGAAAAGCCTAA
Organism: Crocuta crocuta; assembly: GCF_008692635.1. Taxonomy (NCBI): domain Eukaryota; kingdom Metazoa; phylum Chordata; class Mammalia; order Carnivora; family Hyaenidae; genus Crocuta; species Crocuta crocuta. The sequence goes on from NW_027551569.1 coordinate 9,021,216, forward strand.
ATAGACACCCACACATACATGGTCAAACCAATTTCAACAAAGGCACCAAAGCTTTTACAATGGAAAAAGGCAAAGCCTTCAACAAATAGTGCTGAAATGACTGGATACCCATACAAAAAAAGCAAAGAACTTTGAGTCCTACTCCAATGTCATACATAAAAAGTAATTCAAGATGGATTATAGACATAAATGTGTAAGTTAAAACTATAAATCTAGAAGGAAATATAAGAGAATATCTTTGTGACTTTGGGAAAGGCAAGATTTCTTAAAACACAGAAAGCAATAACCATAAAAGAAACATATCTATAAACTGAACTTCAAAATTTAAAACTGCTCATCAAGAGACACCCTCAATAAAATAAACAAACCATAGGTTGGGGGAAAATATTTGCCAGGTATATATCTGACAAAGAACTTGTATCCAGAACCTTTACAGTTTAATAATAAAAAGACAACAAAATTTCTTTTAAAGACCAAAAAATCAGACAGAAAGTTCACAGAAGATAGATAAAAGGCCAATAATTACTTGAGAAGGCAATCACCATCATTAGTCACAGGGAAATACAAATTAAAACTACTGTGAGATACTATCATATATCCACTAAAACGGCTAAAATTGAAAAGGCTGATAGTACCAGGATTGTCAAGGATGTGCAATGACCAGAGTACCCATATACTGCTACTGAGTATGTAAAATGGACAACCATTTTGGAAAACTCTTAGGCTTTTATTTTTTACTTATTTTTTTTGTATTTGAGTCTAGTTGACACACAGTGTTACATTAGTTTCAGGTGTGCAACACAGTGATCCAAGTTCCCTATATGTTGTGTTGGGCTCCCCACAAGGGTAGCACCATCTTTTGGACACTTTTTTAAAAAGAGAACAGGGGCACCTGGATGGCTCAGTCAGTTAAGCTTCTGACTTCAACTCAGGTCATGATCTCACAGTTTGTGGGTTCGAGCCCCATGTCGGGCTCTGTGCTGACAGCCAGCTCAGAGCCTGGAGCCTGCTTCTGATTCCGTGTCTCCCTGTCTCTCTGACCCTCTCCTGCTCATGCTGTCTGTCTCTAAATAAATAAGGAAGGAAGGAAGTAAATAAATAAATAAAATAAAAAGAGAACATACACTTCCTTTATGACTCGGCAACTCTGCTCTTAGGTATTATCCAACAGAAATGAAGACATATGTCCACAAAAAGGCTTGAACAAGAATTTTTACAGCAGCTTTTTTGTACTAACCAACTACCAGACACCTTCCAGGCGTCTATCCACCGCAGAATGGATAGACTGTGCTATATCCAATCACACGGTGGAACTCTACTCAGACATAAAAAGGAATGAAATTGACATATTTGGCAACATGGCTGAATCTCAAATATGTTTTTTTTGGTAAAAGATTTTATTTTTAAGCAATCTCTATACCCAACATGGGGCTCCAACTCATGATCCTGAGATCAAGAGTTGCATGCACTTTTGACTCAGCCAGCCAGGCACCCCCAATCTCAAAAATGTTATGCTAAGAGAGAGAAGCCAGACACGAAAGAGTACATACAGTGTGATTCCATTTATATGAAGGTCTAGAATAGGAAAATTGATTATGGTGATAGATACCACATTTGTGGTTGCTTCCAAGTGCAGAGGGGATTCTTGGGGGGTGGGGGAAGTGAATGAGAGAATTTTCTTGGGTGATAGAAATTTTGTAGATGTTCATAGAGCTGTGGGTTACCAAGTATATGCATTTGTCAGTACAATGCAGATGGCGCACTTAAGAGCTATGCATTTCACTGTATGTAAATATGTTTCAATACAAACAAATAACTGAAAAAATTTCTATCCGGATGTTATATGCACAGCTGACGTGCATTTCCATTCACATGTGAAATAACAATAAGAGCAGTTGCCTTCATTCAGTTATTTTTATTTACTCCTTCTCCTCTGGTTGCTTAGGTCCAATAGAATGTCAAATACCAGTATTATACTAAGCCTTACAATTATACTATTAATCTCTAAAAAATATTCTAAATATATATGCAATAAAGAAGTTTACAGAGGGGAAATTTGAAAGGAAAAGGTGTTTTCTGCTAACAGAAATTGGGAGAAAATGTCATTAACCTAAATGATTTCATTTCTTTGTGCAGAGTGAGGAGGGAAGTTTCTCCTTGGTTCCTTGGAGGAGTTTTGGCAGCCGCCCTGGGGCAGACAGGAGGCTGAGGAGGGAAATGAGCAATGAGGGGCTGTCTTCTTTCTCTAATTGTCCCAGAGCTCTCTCCTTTTCAGCTGTAGGTACTGGAGCTCCATACAAGATCTTATTTGAGAAAAGAATTCTGGTGTTAAAATTCAAAAAATCTTGCGTTGTTTCCCCCTAACATGGATTTTAACATGGAGATGTCATGGTGAGCTGGATCACAATTAAAAAAAATTTTTTTTAATGTTTATTTATTTTTGAGAAAGAGAGAGAGCGAGGGAGAGGCAGAGAAAGGGGAAGACAGAATCTGAAGGAGCTCCAGGCTCTGAGCTGCAGCACAGAGCCTGACATAGGGCTCAAGCCCACAGACTGTGAGATCATGACCTGAGCTGAAGTCAGACGCTTAACTGACTGAGCCACCCAGGCACCCCTGGATCACAATTTTTGAACAAGAACAAACTTTTTGAAAGGACTGTGGTTTTGGCAATCCTACTAACAAGATGGCTGTCTTAGTCCCTCAGGCTGCTATAACAAAATACCAGTTTAATAATAAACTGGGTGGCTATAAACAGCAGACATTTATTTTGCACAGTTCTAGAGGCTGGGAAGTCCAAGAGCAAGGTGCTTGCAGATTTGATGTCTAGTGAGAATTCGCTTCCTGGTTCACTGATGGCCATCTTCTAACTATGACCTTAATTAGCAGAAGGGGGAAGGGAGCTAGTCCCATTGATAAGGGTGTCACTCTCCTGGCCTAATCACTTCCCAAAGGCCCCACCTCCTAATACTGGCACCTTAGGGGTTAGGTTTCAACATATGAATTTGGGGACACAAATAATAAGGTCACATCAATTCCTAACCAAATGAATCACTTTTTTCAGAGTTGCCCTTGCCTGGGGTAACTCAGTCTATATAGCTCCTTTGGAATTGCTCACACCATCCCCTCCCAGTACCTGGGTGTGGGCCAAGGAAGCCATATTTGAACCATGTGACTCTGTTCATTTCAGTAAGTCAACTGGATCAAAGGCTGACCCTAATCCAAATCCAGGAGAATGAGGTCCCTCTCCCTCCAAGATGGGGTTGGGGCAATAAGCAGTAGGTCAATGGGATGGTTAGAGATGCCCAAAATGAAAGGAACCATGGAGCCAGGGCTGGGGCAGACCATGTGAACACAGAAATGGGTGACAAAATGGAGAAATAAAGAGAGGCAAGGAGAAGGGGCACCATGTGTCATCCTGTGAGAGTGAACAGTCCCTACGTCCTATGCCCATAGCCTGCTGTGCTTAATTTTCTGTCCCTTCATTCTCTGTAGTCCCTCCATCAATGTGGGGGAATGAATGGGTTTCTATACCTTGCAGTCAAATGGTCCTAACAATGGCACCCACTCATTTACTGTTTGCACAGTATTTATGTCTAAAAAGAGTGATACAGATACTAAAACAGACATAATGAGAGCCTATTTTTGACAATAAAGCCCACCAAAGAATGCAAAGAACTCAGCATTACTGTTAGCACATTAAGCACCTTTTTTGCCATTTAGGTGTCATGGTTAATTTCATGGGTCAACTCAACTGGGCCCCGAAGTACCCAGTCTGGAGAAACATTTTCCTGGGAGGGCCTGGGAGGGTGTTTCTGGAGGGGATGGACACTTGATTCTGTAAACTGAGGAAAGCAGATTGCCCTCCCCAAAGTAGGTGGCTCTCAGCCAGTCCCCTGGAGACTTCATAGAACAGAAAGACTGGTGTCCCTATCAAGTGCAAGGGAGTTTTTCCTGCTTTCAAACTCAAAACCAAACATTGGCTCCTCCTGGGTCTCAGGCCTGCTGGCTACAGACTAGAACTACACATTAGCACGCCTGGGTCTTTAGCTTGTTGCCTCATATTAAAGACCTTGGGACTTGCTCACCCCTATAACTGTGTGAGTCAATTGCTTACAATAGATCTCTTTCTGTCTTTTTGAAATTTTTAAAGTCTAGGGGCACCCAGGTGGCTCAGTTGGTTAAGTGTCTGACTTCGGCTCAGGTCATGATCTCACGGTTTGTGAGTTCGAGCCCCACATCTGGCTCTGTGCTGACAGCTCAGAGCCAGGCGCCTGCTTCAGATTCTGTGTCTCCCTCTCTCTCTGCCCCTCCCCTGCTTGTGCTCTGTTTCTCTCACTCTCAAAAATAAATAAATGTAATAAAAAATTAAATTTTTAAAGTTTATTTATTTTTGAGAGTGAGCAAGCAAGCAAGCATGAGTGCGGTACGGGCAGGGAGTGAGGGAGAAAGAATTCCAAGCAGGCTCTTGCCATCGGTGCAGAGCTCCACATGAGGCTCGAACCCAGAACCGTGAGAACACAACCTGAGTGAAGATCAAGGTCAGATGCTCAACTGACTGAGCCACCCAGGCACCCTTCTCTTTCTGTTTGTATACATTTTATTGGGCCTCTTTCTCTGGAGGACCCTAACGAATACATTAGGAAAGGTGCTCCTTCTGGTTGGACACAGCCTAGAAGCAGATGGTACCTCTGTACGAATTACAAGTGCCCCTTGTAGTAGGAGGTGGGGAGAAGCACAGCTCGGGATAAGTTTCAGGTCCCACTCACCCCCTTGGCTGGCATGGTCATGCAGGGGACCAGCCTGCATCTATCAGTAATGGTCCCGCAACAGCTGAGCCTGGTGGTTGGCAAATGAGGGCTTCTGGGTCAAATCCAGGCCGCCACCTGTTTTTATGAGTAAGTTTATTGGAACACGGCCATGCCCATGTGTTTCCTATTGTCTGTGGCTGCTTTTGCGCTACAACAGCAGAGTTGAGTAGCTGCAACAGAGACCATGTGACTCACAAACTGAAAATATTTACTTATCTGGTCCTTCACAGAAAAAGGTCACAGACCCTTGGCTTAGCCCATATTCGACATTCATTTTCCTTAGGTCTGTACTCCTAAATAATGAAATGAACCCACCACAGGGTACAGAGTATCCAATTCAACAGTTCGAATCGAATAGGGACTTAGACTACTTTGTTGACATTGGGTTATACAAGCAGTGTGATGCTGGGACCCCAGAGGGTTCATTTTCACCCCAAAAAGTTGAGGAATATGTTCTCTGGCAGGGTAAATTGGGTCTATTGATTGTAGGAATCTGTGCAATTGTGTTTCTATTTAAGGGGTGGGGAGAAAGAACAAAAGCCAAAACTCTGGTCCATCGGAAGAACCTTGCAAAGCCTTCCTTACCTTCTCACAGTGTGAGAAACATGTGTACCAGTTCCATAGCTTTTGTAAATAGGCCTCATCTGTTGCCTCACTATTTTTCTGTGCTGCCTCAGTAATCTTCAACATGCAGAGGGATCGTGATTAATAACAGGAGATAAAAACACAATTTTCTTGAATTTGTTACATGATAATGGCTTAGAATGAACTAAAATAGATGAATGGCGAGGTTCTGATGGAAATATCTATTAAGAAAGTACCTGTTTAATGTAACTATATGCAGGTTTTGTTTAGAGTTTAAGAGGGGGTAAAAGAAACAAATAAGCCCAGAATAAGGGTTCTTTTTTTTGCAAAGGATGAGTTAAAGAGGGATGAAATTCTGATCTATGCAGAATAACCACAATAAAAGATATCATCAGAAAAATACCAGTATGCTCTAAGGATATGAGGGAGCATTTAAGACTGAAAGCTGTCAGCAAAGTAATATGCAGAAAATGCTACACTGTTCTTAATTCAACAGCCTATGTCAAGGTTCCCATGTCGTGTCTCCCAGGATGGCTCTGGGGTTCACTTCCCAGTTCAGGATTTGAAGTGAGATCTTCACAGAGACATCTCCTCCAGGGGTTACAGTCCCTCCAACCAGTGGAAAGGGTTGGCTCACTTCTATTCTCTTAAGAAACTACAAATCAGTAATATATTGCTTAGGTCAAGAAAGCTTTGTGATCTGCCCATTCTGCAGAAGGCATCCTGAACAAAAGGCGGATGAAGGGAAGAAAGGTCTGCAGAGCACTGTAGTTTTGGAAATAACCTGTAGAGGGCACTGTTAAAACAGCCTGATGGGAAAATGTGAGTAAACTGAACAGAGACAGGAAAAGAAAGGTTTGTTCTATTACCAGGACCAGTTCCTTCCCCTCGGGTCTGCAGATGGGGATACTTCTCAGTACATGGGATTCCTCAGCCACTTTTAATTCCACTGTCCTACCTGTCCTGGCTCAGCCTTCACTCTGTTGGCCCAGAGTCTCAACTTGTCCCCTCTCCCTGGCCGTGGGAGATGTGGCTGTCACTCCTCCTCTGTGCACGTGGGCAGAGAAAATGGAGTGTTGTGACATCTGAGATACAGGGTCCAGCCACTGTGCCAGAGAGAGATGAGCAAAGCCGATGACAGTTGGAGGTGGCCATCCAGAGGTCAAATCTGTGCTTGTGACTCGAATATAAATGTACTAAATACAACACTCGAGGCCCCTGGTAGGGATTAACTTTATTCCATGCTGTCAGGGAAAACCAATAACCAGGCTCTACCTCTGGTGGCTCACCACCCATGGCCTCTTTGGCCCAGGCCGGTCTGAATCATGCTACTCTGCAGTGGTGCCTTTAATAGCGTCACTCTGCTCACGTCTCTTTGACCTGGCTTCCTCTGCAACGTGCTACATAAGAACACCGGATTCTGAAAAACACATTGGCATGTGCAGATGTATATACACATATGCACTTACACACACACACACGCATACCAAGGTGCATGTGTGCTTGTTATACACCCGGACACTCATGGACAACTATTTCAGAGGTAAGAAAAAGAATCACTTTGGGGCCTTAGATGAACATCAGTGAAAAATGACCAGCTCCGAAAGTAAAAAAAANTGAAAAAAAACCAAACCCGAAAAAAAAAAAAAAAAAAAAAAAAAAAGGCATATACTTTTCCTTTTGCAACTTTCTGTTGTATGTATCCCTGGACACATACACGTGAGCCCTCAGTGGGTACTGCTGGTGAACTTGGCAATGACCCTGAACGCCCACCCCTGCTGTGCTGAGGTGATGCATCCTAAAAGGAAATCTTTCTTACAGCAAGACATTGGTTTTCCCTGCCCTTCACATCTTTAGAAGTGCTGGTCCGCTCCACCTGCCTAACTTGTATCTTGCTAGCTCATCAGGAAGGTGGGGCTGTGCTTCTCAATTCGACAAAGACTTTTCAACACTGGGTTTATCCCAAGAACTCTCTTAGGTACTGTGAGGTTCCAGAGATGAATAAGACACAAGCGAGACCTTGAAGACTTTCAACTGGGCAGGAAGAAAAGCCGTACAAACTACTGTAACACAAAGGAGAACAAATGTGCGCTTCTTCCATGCTGGTATAAGAGGAGGAAGGACCAATGCGCTCCTACCGGGGGGTGCGGGAGGAGCATCTGGGCCCGGGAGAATGAACGGAGTTTCCTTGGGGGAGGAAGAAGGAAGGGGTAGCCTGGCTGAAGGGATGAGAGGACATCATCTGCCCACTGTGGCTTGCCTACCAGGCTCGTGGCAGGACACAGGGTGGACAGAGACCCAGAGGGGGCAGGGAGAACACCATGCGAAGGGCTTGAACTTACTAACACAGGAATCGAGGGTTTGAAAACTGGAGTTTGGGAGATCAATGAGAAGGATCTGGCTGCCACCTGACCAGAGCAGACAGGACCAGAAGAGAGCAGAGCGAGAGCTCTTGGTCCCAGCAGGAGAGCAGAGGGGCAGAGTGGACAGGCAGGGTGGTCATCTAGGGAGAGGCAAAAATAGGGAGTAAAATTCACCCCAACTGCTTTACCGGTCTCTTCTGCCTTGAGATGCCTGCCCTCCAGAGTCTGCAGAATCAAAGAACCTTCTGAATTTGAAAGAACCCAGATTCAAACCTGCCTCCCCTTTGTGCCTCCCCTTTGTGTGTTAGCTAGCTATAAACAGTTCAGCCCAGCCCAGAAGCTTTCACTGGTGGGAGTAGCTGCTTTAATGAACCAGTGTGAGGATCGGCTGAGATGCAAGCAACGAGCAAGGTGGATGTTTCCTGTAAGGCCCCTGTGAGGACCGGTTTCTAACTATACTTAGTTTCTCCCCCTACCCGCCTAGTCTCCCTCCTGCTTCTGCAGCTACAGAAGTAACACTGAGGTGTCAATCAGCACATCATCCCCCACTCGGCTGGCCACTGGAAGGGATGCTGTTAGTCCAAGAAGTTTTTGAAGTTCGAGACTCAATAAAGGATCAGTTTCAAGGGGTTTCCAAAACACCTTAAACTGAGGCTATAGAGAGGAACAGAGCTGGGGAAGAAGATGATGGTCCGCAGAAGGTTGGATGGAAACCTCACCATCAGCCACGCTGGAAGCTAAAGAAGGCACAAGAAGGCATGTGGGAAGGGAGAGGGCAAAGTTTGTGGGTGCACCAGGGAGGGGAGTGGGAACGATGTCGTCTCCTTGAGAACGGACACCAACGGGGAACAGGGTACCTGTGGTGTATGGGGTCTAACTCTCCAGCAGCCTTGATGCAGAATTCTTAGCAAGGAGTCACTTCTCCTTTGTCCTTTTGATTTAGTAGATTGATCTTCCCCGGGTTTCTCTGCTCCCTCTTTCTTAGTCGTGATTCCCCACACGACAATGAAAAGTTCACTCTTTTTTCTGAATGAAAAGTTCTGTTTGGCTTAATGGTGAAGAATGAACACATTTTAAATGCCAATTTTCTTCATGCTTACTTTTCTCTTTTTGTACCCAATCCGAGGAGTGACAAGGAACACAACAGTTCTGACAAGGAATAACCAATAACTTTCAGCAAATCCATTAATTAGGGTCATGTTTACACTTCTTGTCATCAACTAAACATCTGCCTAAATAGGTTTTCTTAGTGTATGAAGTCATAACCATCTGTCCACATGAGATAACATGCTCTGCTTCAGTTCTGTAAGCGTGTGAGAACTGCAGGCTTGTTTTCTGTCGGGAAGGGCGCTCTGACTGCATAAAGAATGCTGGATGTCAGGCTGAGTCTCCCCTTTGACACTTGGTAGCAGAGAGGTCTATGGCAAGTGACCTTTGCTTCAGTATTTGTAAAAGGGAAGTGATGACTACTTCCCAAGATGAAGGGAGTGTGTAACTTCTATGATATTGGGCATTTAGCAATTAAACCATAATGTCCCTAGGAGTTTTTGCTGGTGGGGGTGGGGGTGGGGAAGAGGTGGGAGTGGAAAATACTACTTAGCTGTGTAACCTAGGAAGCAGCTTTGTGAAGTGGGCAATTCATCTACAGATTGGGTCCTAAGCAATATAGGACTCGTCCTGGGGCGCCTGGTTAACTCAGTTGGTTAAGCATCCGACTCTTGATCTCAGCTCAGGTCACAATCTCAGTTCGTGAGTTTGAGCCTCACATAGCGCTCCATTCTGGTAGCATGGAGCCTGCTTTGGATTCTCTCTCCTCCTCTTTCTCTGCCCTTCCCCTGCTCACGCTTGCTCTCTCTCAAAATAAATAAATGAAAACTTAAAAATAAAAGGATAAAGGACTCATCCTGACAACAGGTTTTCAACACCACAGCAACAAAAGAGAAAATGCTAAGTCCACAGGGAAAACATGGGAGCCAAAGAAAATACAGATGGGAAAGCATACAGGTTAAGAGATCTGGAATCAGCCATCACTTTCCAGATCAAATTGGTGGAAAGCAATCCCAGACAGTGAAGGAGATACAGAAATGGAGATTCACAGTTGACTAAAAGTAATTCCCAGAGCTGCTGATTAAGGGTTAACACCAATTCCCTGGTAGGGAGAGTTTAAAGACTGCTATCAGAAAACTATGTGGGAAATCTATAACAAAAGGGCATGGATGCAGTGCCTTCAAGGAGCCAACCTTTTGCCAAGCACTCTTGCCAATACATCTTCGAATGGCTGGCCTTCTAAAGTGCCTGGCCCTCTTTCTCCCCAGCCTCACTCCATTTTCTAAATCTCCTTGGCCAGCAACCCTCACTGCCATCCACAATTGCATACTAGACTTGTGCCTTCAGCTCAACACACAAGCCAGTCTCCCCAGATTATGAGGCTGACTTCCCTCCAGCCTGCAGTTTCAGCTTTGTGCCTTGACTTTGGCAGACTCTGGAAGACCAATGGGATTATTCCTCTTCCATCCCAACAAGACTACTATGACCTTCTCCCCTGCCTATTACCCCTAGGGGGGAGGCACCCCCCACCCCCGGCCAACCTATCATAATATGAGGAGTTGCACCTGGGGAAATGTAAAGTCTATTTTTAGCAGTGGATTCCTTTTATTCCTTAGTATTATGGAATGATTCTCAGTATTATGGCATTACTTAAGAAGCCATGCAATAATAAAACAGACTTTCAAGAATGGAGTCTTGTAGTCTTTTTAATTTAATTTAATTTAACTTTTTATTGTTTATTTTTGAGACAGAGAGAGAATAAGGGGGGAGGGGCAGAGAGAGAGAGAGACACAGAATGAGGCAGGCTCCAGGCTCTGAACTGTCAGCACAGAGCCCAATGAGGGGCTCAAACTCAAGAACTGTGAGATCATGACCTGAGCCGAAGTCAGACGCTTAACTGACTTCACCCAGGCACACCATTCTTGTAGTACTTTTTAAAGAACACTTTTTTACTTGTAAAATTATACATATATAATATTTCTGTTCTTCTACCAGCTTAAAGGGAAATTTTGGCTCATGTCTTAAACCAAGGGAAGCAGAAGCCCATGCGGAAAGGAGGGCCATCAGGGCCCATGTATACTGTCTTATCAGCTCCTCTCTTAGAAACATGCTACAGACTTAGAAATCCCAACTCTGTTAAAGCCACATATTAAGGACTTTTTGAAAATTTGGGCATTTCAAATGGCTCAAGGAACCCGTTACCTGAAAAGGGCAACCCATTGACTATTTGTCACAGTGCCTTAAAAACTAATCAGTGCTAACCTACTGGTACCCCATCACCAAGCAGTAGGAAGGGTCATATGAAGGTCAAATATACTCATTGGAGAGAAGTGATCAGGGAACGGTACAGCCACTATAGACTTCTCGCATAGATGCCACAATGCAAAGGTCTACACCAGAGCCAGGATCATGACCGTTCTTTATTTTTACTAACATTCCTGAAGTTTCACTTGTCAGTTTCAAGTCTGGAATGCACGAATGAACTAGCCCACAATAACTTTTGAAGAGAGTTCAAGGTCTAGAAGTGCTCAATAAGTGATGATACCATTATAGTAGCCACAGTGATTAAACACGTACACACACACACACACACACACACACACACACACACGAGATCATTTCAGTCTTGCTTAAAATCTTCCAGGGGCTTCCCCTGCACTTTGTAGAAGGTTCTAATCCTTCAGTGTGGGCTACGTGGCAGGATCTGGATCTTCTCTACCTTTCCAGATACATGGATGACCACGTCTCACTTGCCCATCAACCTTCATGCACTCTTCATATTGTTCCTCAAGCACTCCAAGTCCCTTCTCCTGCCTCAGGGCCTTTGCTCTTGCATTCTCTCTCTCTCACAGTGGGCTTCCTCCAGATTTCTGCATATCTGCTTCCTCACAGAAGCTCTGCCTGACCAACCGGTAGAAAGAGGCCTTCTCCTCCAGTCACTGGATGCTACCACCCCTCTTACTTTCATTATTGCATGTATTACCCCAGCAATAGAAACTCAATATCATTGGAATTCATGAAATAAATGTGATTACTTTCCAGTGGTTTCTCTTGTCCTAAGAATCCTGTTTTACTTCTCATGTTTAGCTTGCTATACAGGACTTACTTTCTGCATGAATACACCAATAAACTATCTCTGTATTAATAGCAACCAATAACTTTCAGTAAATCCATTAGGCTCATGTTGATACTTACTGTTATCAACTAAACATCTACCTAAATAGATTTTCTTAGTATATAAAGCCATAACCATCTGTCTACATGAGATAAAGTAGGTGGGAACCGCATGCTTATGTTTTCTGTCAGAAGAGGGATTTGACTATATAGACCGAACATCAAGTCAGACGACCTGGGCTGAGTCTCACCTTTGATACTTAGTCATAGAGAGGTCTTAGGCAAGTGATTTCTGTGTCAGCATTTGTAGAGGGAAACTAAGAACTTTCCCAGGATGCAAGTGAATGTATAATCTGATACTGGGCACTGTGTGATTAAATCAATTATTATTTATTTGCTTTTATCTCTCTCTTGTCACGACGCTGTGAGCTCCCGGAGCACATGGACAGGGTCTCTCTCTTCATTACTGTGTCTGCAGTATGGGGACGGTGTCTGGCATAGGGTTGGCACTATGACTGCTGAGCAACGACATTAGCAGTTAGCTTTCACAATTGTGCTGGGAGATAAATACATCATCCCCACCTCACCTGTGGGAAGCAGAAGTTATAGAAGGTTGGCCTGCATGGCGGAGCTGAGGCTTGACTCCAATGTGCACACTTTGTACACGATGTGGTGCTTAATTTTATGGATCAAGTTGGCTGGGCCACGGGGTACCCAGATGTTTGGTCAAACATCATTCTGGGTATTTCTGTGAGGGTATTTTTGGATAAGATTAATATTTAAACTGACAGAGCAGCAAATAACCCTCTCTAATGGGGGTGGGTCTTGTCTAACCACTTGAAGGATTAACTAGAACAAAAAGGCTGATGGTCTCTTAAATAAGAAGTAATTCCTCCTGTCTGACTGCCTTTGAGATAGGACTTTTTTTTTTCCTTTCCCTGCCTTCAGACTTGAACTAAAACATTGGCTCTTCCTGAGCCTGCCAGTCATTAGCTCTCTTGAGTCTCCTGCTTGCTGACTCATACTGCAGATCTTGGGATGTGTCAGACTCCGTAACTGCATGAGCCAATTCCTTATAACCTCTCTCTCTCTCTCTCTCTCTCACCCCCACCCCACAAACACAATATATTTCCAGCCTTGCCCCTCATTGTTCCTTCTCACGTCTTTAACTCTCATTCAACACCCTGTCACCACTGCACCTGTATCTGCACCACTTTTTCATCAACAAAGATCCTTTGATCCTTTATAGATCTGTTTCTGGGCCATTAACTGTTCACCTCAATCTGCTAATGGCTTCCCTCTCCCCTGACTCAAGACATACTTCCTCTTTAGAGACTGGTGGCTTTGTAATGTGCCCACTTGGGTAAGCTCAACTACATTTCCCAGAATTCCCTGCCCCATATATTTCTGACTAGAAAGGGCCACGAGAGACCTTCGTGTGTGGAATTTAGAGGGAAGAAGTGAAGCAACACTTCACTAATATGTCCTATGTGTCCATCAATGGTACAAAAATCCCTCCTCATGTTTCAAGGCTGATTGCCTCTTTTGCTACTAGCCAGAGAAAACTCTCTGCTTTTAAAGGCTCCATGTGATTAGGTCAGGCCCACCCAAATTATCTCCTTGCCATAAATTCTGTGCCATATCTCATACTTAATCATAGCAGGAAAATCCATCATATTCATAGGCCCAGAGATGACATAGGGCAGGCACACTCTTGGGGGCCCTACTGGAATTCTGCCTCCCACAGTGCCCTTATTAAGCTCATAATAATCTGGAAATCTACAGGCTAGACTCACTCTTGGCATTGTTCCTGGTATATGAGGTAATTAATTGCTTTCACGTACAGGGCTGCTCTTCCATTCTTCTACCTTCTATTTGGGCAAACAACATTCAACATTCCCACTTGGGATTCGGTAACACAGATTAACGTACTACAGAAACGACAGATTTCTCTTTTCCTTTAACATTTTCTTAACATTTACTTAGTTTCGAGAGATAGAGAAAAAAAGAGCATGGGCAGGGGAGGGGCAGAGAGAGAGAGGGAGACACAGAATCCAAAGCAGGCTCCAGGTTCCGAGCTGTCAGCACAGAGCCCAACACAGGGCTCGAACTCCCGAACCATGAGATCATGACCTGAGCCAAAGTTGGATGCTTAACTGACTAAGCCACCCAGGCACACCCTCCCCTCCTTTTTTTTTTTTTTTTGGAAATGTTCCTTTAATATTTTTAATTATTATGTTATTTAATCCCAAAATTAATGTATGCTTATTAAAGACTTGCTTAGAAAATTAGGATAATAGAAGTAGCAATCTGACCCTCCAAATTTACCATCACACAAGAGAAACAAACATTTTGTTAATTGCAATGTGAAAGCAAAATACTAGAGCAGACAAGTTGACCTACCCAAGGCTGATGCTACAGTACTTTGTGACGTTTGTTAGAACCAGGGTGGTGGGTGAGGGTAAGTTTTCTGTTGAAGGAAATGAGTGTGCTCTTGTTAATTGGCCCATGAAGTGATTCATTCTGAGGCAGAGAACAAGGTAAACTGAAGGTTTCTTTGCTGCTATAACAAATCATCACAAGTTTAGTGGCTTCAAGGTTACATAAATTTATTTTCTTATAGTTTTGGAGGTCAGAAGTCTAAAATGGGGGGCAGGGCTGTGTCCATTCTGGAGGTTCTAGACAAAAATGCACTTCCTTTTCTCAGCTTTTAAAGGCTTTCTGAATTCTTTGGCCTGCAGCTCCTTCCTTCCTTCTTTAAAGCCAGTGGTAGCACCGCTCTGACCTTGGACCCTCTGTCATCCACTTTATTGATGACACAGTGCCCATGCAGATAATCTGGGGCAACTTTCCTAACTAAAGATCTTAACTTACTTACACATGCAAAGCCCTTTTTGCCAAGTAAGGTGATAAATACACAGGCTCTGGGCATTCAGACACAGACATCTTTAAGACCATTATATTGCCTTCCATGGACACCGTGGGCCTGAAGAGACCAGAGGCCTGTGGCCTTTAGGTTCAGTCCTGGAGGCAGTGGAAGGTTTGGAGTGGTGCAGGTGGTGGGGGCTGAGCTGCCCTAATCACATGGTCACCAATGCAGGGGGCAGAACCCTCAAGCCTTGGACACAGCACCGAGGGGCCCTCAGTTTGAGGGTTCATGGACACCCCCCTGACCTCCAATCATACCAGTGGGTGGTGAGACAGGTCAGACTAACAGACTCAAGAAGAGCATGATCCTACTTTGTGGGTCTGCGGGGAAGGATGTTTCTGGACCCACTGTGGACTGGTGCTAGCACTGCCCCTGCTCCGCTGTCTTGGCCAATGCAGGATTGCCTGAGGGAAGAGACTCTGGTACTTGCCTAACAGGGGGTGGCATGGGGAGCAATGACCCCCCTCCCAGATCTCCAGGAACAATCTAGACATTACCACCAACTGTGTGGATGGCCCACGTCCAATATTAGCACTGTTTCATGGTGAGGAAACAGTGCTGTTCATTCAGCAGTAAATGCTTCTAAATTGTCTGCAAACTCGAGCAGAGATTACCTGTGCTTTTGCAGCCCAGCCACACTTCCACATATACTCTGATGAAATGCCACATCTATCTGCAGGTACCAGGGTCAATGCATCTTTCCTACAATCCTTTTCTAAAATCCGTTTAAGGTTCTCCTTAAGCTGAATCAATGATAACGTTCACAAATGGATACAAGTCCATGCACCTGCTGTACTTAATGTTTTCAGATCTGCCTGCTGCCACCCAAAGCTATTCTCTGAGCAACTACAAAGGTGACATTTCCTAGGTGTTCTTTAGGCTGGCTCTAGGGGATAAAGGTTACTAAGGCGAGATTATACTGGAGGCAATAGAAGCCAGTAAGTGAAACGAACACCCGTAAGGCAGGAATGTTTATCAGTTGCTGGTAACCATATTTCCTCGCATCCTTTATTACTTTAAATCTTAACAGGGCCCTTGCACTATTCAACAGCTTATCGATGCTGACTGCACAGTGTCGTTTATTTCCTGTGTATATACCACTTGCTGTTTCTGCCGTCTATCCTCATGCTGCGTTAGCTGTTGACCTAATTTAATGCTAGGTTGGAAACTTTCCTCTCCGTTGTGATTAAAGGGGAAAAAGGAGAGAAGAGGTGATCCAGTTACTTGCATATGTATGGTTCTTTGATTAAAGGGAAAAAGGTAGTGAGGGAGGAGGTTGTCTGAGGGAGGATGCTGTCTAATGACCCACATACATATTATTTCTTCAGGCTCAGGTTTCTTACCCATAATACGAGCTTTGAAAGGCTGACTCAACCTTCTCAAGTCACTCTGGAATGCTCACTTTCAATTATATGTGACCTCACACATCTCCAAGTCGATTTTCTTAATGCTGTGTCTCAACCATCGAGCCATGATTTTATCTCTAATTCGCCTAATTCACTGGCACTGCTCTTTTTGGCATAATTTCCAATTTAGGGAAAAAAGACCACGGGTGGCTACCACGCATTACAGTCATCAGGGGTGGGGTGACGGGGATGGATCTGGGAGGGCTACAGACACTGAGTCTACAGAGATAGCCTTTTGTACACTATTCTAGCATTTTGATGCTCTAATGATGGCAGTGCAGTCCCAACAGGAAACTTCTGGCCATTGTCATTTTCCTAGTGAAGAGGCATGGAGAGCTAGAAATGGAAAGGGGATTTGAGAATATCTGATCCACTACCTTCATTTTATAGAGGACGAAATGGGAGGCCAGAGAAGTCCAATGATTTGCCTATAGTAACTAGATGGTTTGTTTTCAGAAGAGAAACTAAAACCCATGTCTTCTGATGACCAGGCAAGTGCTGCTTCCTTATACCATGCTGTTCACCCCTTTCTCCTTTTTTTTTTTTAATGTTTTATTTATTTCTGAGAGAGAGAGAGAGAGAGATAGAGACAGTGTGAGCAGGGGAGGGTCAGAGAGAGGGAGTCACAGAATCCGAAGACAGCCTCCAGGCTCTGAGCTGTCAGCATGGAGCCTGGCGTGGGGCTCAGACCCATGAACTGTGAGATCACGACCTGAACCGAAGATGGACGCTTAACCAACTGAGCCACCCAGGCGCCCCCATCCCTTTCTCCTTGAATGAGTAACCTCAAATTGTGTTGCGTATGGTTAGATGAAACTACCTTGGCTAAGGCCAGGCAAATCTCTCTCCTCTCTCCTGAGCCCAGAGTGTGTATGCAGTGTTGCTATCCAACTGATCACAATTGTTGGTCTGGAAGGTGGATGAGTGTGTGGTAGACAAAATAATGTTCTGTCCCCACGAGATATGTACATGTCCTAATCCCTAGAACCTCCAAATGTGTTAGGTCACATGGCAAGAGGGAATTAAGGGTGCAGATAGAATTAAGATTGCTAGTCAGCAGCCCTTAAAATAGGAAGATCATCCAGGTGCGCCCAGTATAATTACAACGTCCTTAAAAGTGGAAGGAGGCAAAAAAAAAAAAAAAAAAAAAAAAGGTCCAAATGATGGCATGTAACAAGCACTCAACTCGCTGCTGCTGGCTTTGAAGAGGGAAGGGGACCATGAACCAAGGAGGGTGGGCGGCCTTGAGAAGCTGGAGGAGGCAAGAAAACAGGTTCCCCTAGAACCTCCAGGAGGAACACCCTTCGTCAACACCTAGATCTTGACACAGGGAGATCCAGGGCAGACTTCTGATCTCCAGAACCGTAAGATGATAAATCTGTGTTGTTTTAAGCCATTATGTTTGTAGTAATTGGTTACAGCTGCTCTAAAAATCTGATACAAAGTTGGAATGACGCCACACAAATCCATCACATGTTAAAATGCCGTGCTCTTGGGGGCACCTGCATGGCTCAGTCGGTTAAGTGTCTGACTTGAGCTACAGTCATGATCTCAAGGTTCGTGAGTTCGAGCCCCGCATCAGGCTCTGTGCTGACAGCTCTGAGCCTGGAGCCTGCTTCAGATTCTGTGTTTCCATCTGTCTCTGCCCCTCCCCTGCTCACACTCTGTCTCTGTCTTTCTCAAAAATAAACGAACATTAAAGAACACACACACTGTGCTCTTACATGGAAGGAGTGGCGTATTTCTCCAACCAGATCCTTGGCTATTGACGAGGCGTGAAGCCTGTGCGTACAGTGGAAACAAGGGGCAAGGATACACTAGTTTCTCACTGTCTCCATGGGGCCACATCTCATTTCCCTGACCTTTGGGACACATTGCTGATGCTCCTTCTCTTGCACCATTAACCTTAATGAAAGACACAGATTTCCCAGCTACAACTTTCCCATCCATGAACTGGCATAATGCTTGGCACATAGGAGGTGGTCAGAAAACCCTTGTAGAACTGAAATGCATGACTAAGTAGGATGCTCTGGGTCTTTTTTTTTTGTAGTTCTCAAAAAAAAAAAAAAAGTACACACCCAGTACATAACTATGAGGATTTTGCCTCACTTTAGGTGTCCTTTCAGTTTCTTGTGGCCGATGAGGGCTGGGTCAGGTGTGCCTGAATGGAAGGTACAAATCATAAAGTTCTTGAATGACTCATCTTCCCCAACTGCCCGGCAACAAATGAAGATGTATTTGCAGGCCTGGCTGATAGGCAGGGTTGGGAGTCCAAACTATTGTTGCTGGAGTGGAACAGCTTGTCACCGCAGCCTAATTTATTCTCTTTCTCTGAAAGCCTGGCACCAGATCTGCAAGGGAAACTGCTTTTGTTTAAGACTCAACTATTGCCGCCAGCCAAGCCAAAATGTGTAGTCACTGCGCGCGTCTGGTGGCATGCTAATTGTGGCGGTGTCCTCTGGTGACATCTGAAAGGCTGGCCAGTTGACAACGAGCACCACGTCATCGTCTTTGCCAGTTGTCCTCTCCCATCTTTTCCCATCGGCAGTTCCTGGGATTTTGCCATTTCATTTCCTCTATTTTTCTTCCTGCCCAAGAGGATTCCATTGGTTCTGGCTGTCACCCAGTCTCCTTTTCCACGGACCAACACTGTGGGCACGAACCTCATTACAGATGATGGCTGAGTGCGGGAAAGTTGTAAGCGAGCTGACATCGTGCACATTTAAGTGCATTTTGAATGCAAAGAGGAGCCTGGGCCTAAGGGGACTGGATCTAAATTGTTTGCATTCCTCTGTGTCTCCTCTTCTGGCCCCTCCTCTGGAAATCTCTCGGAAAGGTTCCCCTTCCACCCTACCTCCCTTGCAATGTTTTTTACAGAGGTGTTACACTGCTATAAATTCTAGCTTTTTGTTTTCTCCTTCCTCCATGATGGAAACTTCCTGAGGGCAGGACGTATGTATCTTTCATCTTTTTACCCTCTAATATCCCTACAGAATCATGTACACAGTAGGGACAAAGCCCATATTGATGCATGAAATTAAAGGTACACAGCACTTCATTGAGATAAAATGTTGGGGGGTTGGTGAAGAGGGAAAGAGAGAGGAAGTGCTCAAGCTGAGTACTTCTCAATGTGTATTTTCTCTATAAAATTAAGAAGTGCTCCTTTGGAGGGAGAAAATAGTCTGTCCTATCATGTAATACCATCTATAGAAACATATTATAATAACATGCATTCATTTCATATCTCATGCATAAAGAGACATTAACCAGTTAGTACTAAAATGTGGTAACTGTAACATTAAAACAGACCTGAGTCTCTTAACATTACAAATCTTAACAGAATCACAGTCATTAGAGGTCCATTAAGATTTAAAGTATTTTTCAATATTTCAAATACCTTAATCTCTTTGAGGCTGCAGAATTTGGGACACTGAAAGGTAAATCTCGAATAAGCAATAATAGCCCACCAATGTTGATCAGGCCATCTTGGTACCTTAACACTCATGCCTTCATTTAAGGTGGCCTTGGAAACTGGAACCTCACAACAACCCACAGATCCTAAGATTTCCAGCATGAAGATTTGCAGTTTATTTCTGATATTTTTTTATAGCCTGGAATGTTGATCTCTATGTGAAGTTAACTTTACCAAACAGAAGTATCTACTGATTAGGGTGACTGTGGATGTGGTCATATGTGCACAGAAGTGTAGCGACCTCTGATGTTGGCAACAGGGACTATTCTCATAGAGCTAATTTATCAAACAATAGAATTCAAACTGAGGGTGAGCTCAGCACTCAATGCAATTTTGTCTTCAGTTGTGTCAACAAAGCATATGAATGCAACCGAGTACAGGGCATGACATCTAGGGATGCAAGGAAGTAAAAAATCAGGAGAAAGAAACTGTGGTTCTGGTGGTCAGAGAGCTTGAGCCTTTGATACACATTCTGAAACAAATGACACAAACTAATCATCAGGTTGTTTTATTTAACTCAACAGATCGAAGAAGATCATTTTTAACGTGAAATAAGAGTAATGACTGATTACTCAACTTGAGTATTTATATAGACAGGAAAGCTGAGGGTCAAAAAGGTGACATCTGTAGCCCAAATCTGGGAAACTCAGCCTCTAGAAGTCAGAGAAAACTGTGGATCAAAAAATCAGCCTTTGAAATTATAGAGCCTCCAAGTCCAGATGGATTTCAGAAATCAGGGGCAATTTCCTCGCCTGTACATGCGTTCTTCAGCTATTTCCTAAAAGGAGGGGTTTTCTATGAATGTAAGCATATAAAAATTAACCTGCAGCATGGTGAGCTTCTGGAAAGAGCGGAGAGGCTTGGATTTCAAGTCCTAAGACTGAATAATTCCTTCATTCACTCATTAGTTTGTTGAGCGTCTACTATGTGGCAGGCACTGGGCGAGAGACAAGGGACCCAGTACTGAAAGACACAGACAGAAGTAATACCCTTAGGCAGCTTACATTCCAATAGGAGACAGACAATAAACAAATACATGAGTAAAATATGCAGTATGTCAGGTTATGAATAGTGCTACGAAGAAAACTCAAGGAAGCACCAGAACCCAGGAATTCTGGGTGTGTGGGAAAGGAGTGGGAACGGGTTTTACATGGGATAGTCTTGGAAACAGTATCATTTCAGCAATGACACAAAGAAGGTCAGAGCCTAAATCATGCAGTTCCCTGGGATAAGAGTGTTCCAGGCAGAGGGAATAACAAGTACTAAGGCCCCAACGATTCAGGAGACAGAAGGAAATCAGTGTAACGGAAGCGGAGTGAGCAAATGTGGGCCATAATAGCAGATACGGCCAGAGGGATAATGGGGGTCAGGAGGCAGATTGTAGCCCCTGTACTGACTTTCTGCTTTATTAGGAATGAAACGGGATTTCCCTTCAAGGGTCCTGTCTGATTTATCTGCCTGACTCTAGGGGAGCCTGGGCAGAAGCAGGGAGACCAGGGAGAAGGACACTGCATTGGTCACAGTGGCCTGGAAGAGGGCAAGAGCGGCAGAGGCGATAGATTCTGGGTCTGCAGGGGTGCAGTATTGGACTAAAAGAAGGATGCAGGAGAAATACAGGAGAAATGGAATCCCAGCAAGGTGTTTAACGTGAGCATCTGGAAAGATGACCTTGCCATTTACCAAAATGGAGAATGCTGAAGAAGCATATATTGTGGCTGGAAGACCAGCTGTATATCACTGGGCAAGTCACTTAACCTCTCTGAACCTCAGCTTCCCCCTCTATATTCAGTACTGTCTATTTGCTTTCCAGAATTGCTGTTAAGAGTCAACCAGGAAACATGCAAGGCGCCATCTTTCCTGGCACAAAGCATGTAACACCAAAGGCTGTTGTAGCCTGCAGGGAGAGATTCTGCCACAGCTGCTCTGCCTGCCCGTCTCCCCTCTCCCTGCCACTCTTCCTTACTCCAAATCGTTCTCTTTCTGAGCCAAGGGTAAATGAATCACTGTTGCAAAGTCTATTAGAAATCACGAGCAACTTATAGGAACTGGTGAATGAAATCCTGTGTCAGGTGAGAGTGACTGAAAAATCATATGTCACAGAGCCTGTGCAAAGCACACGGGTGCAGCCTCATTCTCCTTGATGTGTAATGGAGAGTGGGAGGAAGTAAGAACAATATCATGGGGTCTGCTATTCCATTCCCCTCACGTGGAAACCACCCATGAGAGATAGTTCGTTGCCTATCAAACCGGCGGGGAGGTTCTTAAAAATTGCTATGGAATTTAAAAGAAAAAAATAGCACATGAGAGGGAAAGAGGAGCACAGAAAACTCCCAATACCGTATCTTTGGTAAGAACTCACTTTCAAGTACCAGCTTGTCGTTCTTCTATAAAGGAGAGGGCCTCCCTAGGGACTAGAAGAGTTCTGGAAAGGTGAGCTCACCAGGAACTGGGGTGGGCCATTTTGAATGAGTGTCTTCTCCAGTGTCCTGGATACAAGAATAACAGTCTACAAGGAAAGTCTAAATGCCATCAAATTTCAGTTTATGAAACATAAATACTAGAATAACCATTTGTAAAATAATTAGGGGGAAATTATCACTCCTGAAAGCAAAGTCAAATCTTTCTGATAGATGGTGGGAAGGTGTATGTGAGTGTGCGGATATGTATGTCACTGAATCATCAGTGGTTCTGGAAACTAAGATAATGACAGAAATAATCATATTCCCTGCTTCAGGGTAGAAATTAATTGGCTATGGGGATAAAAATACTTTTTTTTTTTTTGCTTATATTAAGAATCACTTGTGGCACCTGGGTGGCTCAGTCAGTTAAGTGTCCAACTTCGGCTCACATCATGATCTCATTGGTCGTGGGTTCGAGCCCCGTGTCGGGCTCTGTGCTGACAGCTAGCTCAGAGCCTGGAGCCTGTTTCTGATTCTGTGTCTTCCTCTCTCTCTGACCCTTCCCTGCTCATGCTGTCTGTCCCTCTCTCTCTCAAAAATTAAAAAAAAAAAAAATTCACTAATCTTTCAGTGGGCTGAAAGAAAAGATTCAAGTAACAGAAGGCTTACTTTCTTCTTCTAGTCCAAGTAATTAGTTTTTTCTCTGACTTTTAGTACGTCACCTGCACCCAGGAGTTGGAATGACAAAAAAAATCTATGTGTCACCATGGTTTGCATTTTTCTCTTTTGTCACATCAGGACCCAGACAGCTCATGGGCTGTATAAAAATGGGAAGCTCACTGGGTCTGGCCTGTGGGCCACAGTGAGCTGGCCCTTGATCTAAAGTACTGTGACCCAGGGGGCAAAGGAGCCTTCATGCAGCTGGACAGTGAAGACTGCTCTCTGGCTCAGCCTGGTTGTGCTTAAGTCCTGGGTAGAAAGAACAGTGCCTCATATCCCCCAACCTGCTATACTTGGGATGAAATCCAGAAATGGCTTTCAGCCTTATTCTGAGCCCTAAGCTATGAGATTAGAAGAACTACCCACAAATTGTTCCACCAAACCCTGCCATCTCCTGGAGAAAGTGGTCAGAGGCAGACATTTTCTATCTTCTAACTCTTTTCATTTCAATGAGTATTTCTTGAATCCTGCCCTATGTACCAAAAACGTATGAGACCATCTAATGTGGAGAAAGCAGCACAATACTGAAAAAGGTTGGATAATGTAGAAGGCAAGTGTGGTAGATTAAAGATGGCAGCCAACTCTGCTATACCATCCAGTAAGAGGTGGGGTCTAGTTTCTCTTCCTTTAAAACTGGGAGGGCTTTGTAACTGGTTGACCATTAAAATACAGAAGAAGTGACTCTGGGCCCAGGCTTAGGAGACCTGTAGCTTTTACTTCCTTTCTGTGGAAATGGTCACCCTTGGGAAAGCCAGTTGCTATGCAAACAGTCTGAGGCTACCAAGTGTAGGTGCAGGTGTTCAAATGAGCATTCTACCTGAGCACACCTTCCAGCCATCCCCACCAAGGCACCAGGCATGAATGAAGTTGTCTAGAATACTCCAGATCACCTCTCTGCCAACTGAAGCCACTGACTGACCTCAATTGCTGCCACAAGATACAAAACAATCTCCTAGATGGGCTCTGCAAGAATTCTTGATCCACAAAACCATAAGGTAGAAATGTTAACCGTTTTAAGCCATTGAACGTGGAGGTAGTTTGTTGCATAGCATAGACAAGTAGAAGAGCAAATGTGAAGAGATGTACTTGCCTCTGACTCCCTACCCCGCCCCCCCCAAAAAAAGTGGTAAGACTAAAATTCAGATAAGCAAAAGGTCAATGTGGGCTGGACTCCATAAGGAAAGCTGTAGGATGGAGAGGAACTGGGGGCTGGATCAAACAGGAAAGGTAGGCTTTGTACAGGCAGGTAGTTCCCAAGAAGTCTTCTCTGCCCACCGGTACCCTGACCAGCATCCAGCTGGCAATGCTCCATTTGAAGCACCAGGCCTGTGGCTGAACCAGGGGGCAGATTCCCCATGCAGCAGGGACAGAGACAGAGGCTCAGTGCGCTCAGACCAGACTGCTGCTCTGCTGAGACTTCCTCGGCTTGCCAGACTTCTGATGATGCCTCATTTATGCAAGGATGCCACCTCTTATGCCACTATCCTAACCAACCACGTTTTAAAAACACCACCAATTTTACCAACCCCAAAGTGTTTTCCAGATTAGGACATTCCACCTGCACTTGGCCAACCCCCAGGTCCTCATATAGAGTATTTGAAAAATAAAGTCCCACAGCCCTAGTAAGACAGCTACCCCTAATCCCATTCTGCCACACCGATGGCAGCACGCATGCGCTCATTATGCAGATTTACGATAAGATTCTCTAAGCCCTTCCTCCAGCTCCCTCCTGGCAGGCATCAGAGAGAGGTGCATCAAATCCATCCATGACAGTTGCCAATCCATCCATGACAGGATGCAGTGTTGAGAAGTTCTTAAAAACATGATATGTTGAAATACATCAAAGACTCTTCGAGCTGACAGATGGGACAATTGAGACATCGTGATGGTAAATGGTTGACACAAGCTGGCAGGAACACCAGCAAAAGTAGAATTGATTCTGCCCTTTGCATCTCCCTGGCAGAGACCAAATGTTGCGAACTTGAAAATTCTCTTGAACTTCATGGTTCCAAGTGGTAAACTAATTTATTTCTGGATGCTTGAATTGCTTTCACTCATGGTAAGAGTACTCTCTAATTTCTGTGCTCAGAGACAAAAGATTTGGAAAATCTTTTTGTGAAAACCCCTGAAGGGTTGAGGAAGCGAGTCGGGAGCTAGTTTCATGTTGACCTCATTTCACCTGGTAATAACGTTTTTGGTGAGAGTGCTTTCCTCTCGCCTGGATAGGACTTTGGACTTTGAACTTTAAAGAAGTGAATCAATAAAAACTTTTAATTTCAGGTTTGGTGGCTTTCTAACTTTTTGCCCACCAGGAACCTCTCAAAGTGAAGACACTTGCACAAAGTCTGTTCTTCTTTATAGTTATCTGCCCACACAGATACACTTCCATACTTTAAACATTGGAAAATGCTGCTTTAAGTGCGGTAGTTAAGTCAAAATGTTTCTTCAGTTTTTTTTGTTAATGTTTATTTGTTTTTGAAAGAGAGAGAGAGAGAGAGACAGAGTGCAAGTAGGGGAGGGGCAGAGAGAATCTGAAGCAGGCTCCAGACTCTGAGCTGTCAGCACAGAGCCTGACGCAGAACTCGAACTCAAAAACTCCAAGATCATGATCTGAGCCAAAATTGAATGCTTAACCGACCGAGCCACCCAGGCGCCCCATAAATGTTTCTTGAGTTTTAAATTTCACAGATACAAGTCAGAGTGAGTGAGACTCCAACAATGCATTCATGAGCACCTACCATACACATAGGTCCAGGATCCCTTGTTCACAAATCTGATATACAAAGAGCCCTGAAAACCAAACTCTTATAACTTACTTGGTGGCTACGCCTGACCCGACCTGACTGATGTAAGGTCACTATAGACCTCCTCCTTTATTCCTACCTAGCGTAAACATTTACTGTTCCCCTGCAGAAGTGTTAATGAGCTGGATTTCTGGCTGCTACCCCAGACCCTGCTGGGAAGGTCAGTATCTAGTATATGTATAGTGTGGTCCTTCTAAAATTGGAAATACTCTCAGCCTAAGAATTTTGGATGAGGCATCAGACACCTGAACCCACATGAGGGCTAACTGGGCGTGCAAAAGGGAGCAGAGAAGGGAAGGGTTGAGGAGCAGGGCATAGGTGAAGGTCACCTGTCCAGAGCCTGCATGTAGTAGCAAAGAAGCCACAGCCAAATCTGCCAACGGTGACAAGGTCAGGAAGTCTGAAGGGTCTGTAGAGAGACACCTGCAAAGGTCAACATGATACCAATTGGCTTTCCAAAAGAGTCTATTGATCTTAAAATAGAATCTCTCAGAGGATGATAAAGATGAACTTGAACCTTCTCTAAACTACTACTTATAAAATTATAGAAGCTACACAACATGGATGGACCTTGAGGGTGTTATGTTGAGTGAAATAAGTCAGGCAGAGAAGGACAAATATCATATGTTTGCATGTATAGGAGGATTAGGAGGAACTTGACGGAGGAACAAGGGGGAGAAGAAGGGGGGAAATGGTGGGGGAAAGGGAGAGAGGCAAACCATGAGAGACTCTTGAATGCTGACAAAAACTGAGGACTGATGGATGTAGGGGGGAGGGGGGGATGGGCATGGAGGAGGGCACTCGTGGGGATGAGCACTGGGTGTTATGTGGAAACTAATTTGACAATAAACTATTTGTAAAAAAAAAAAGAAAGAAAAAAATTACAGAAGCTACAAAGTACAGATAAATGGTCTTATCTCAGAAGCTTAGACAGGGAAGACTGTGGCACATCTTACAGTTTAATCTTCTCTGTTTGAGAGCTGGTCCTCCCCCACTTTCAGGGGCTTCCAGCCCATAATTGCAGGGGTCCGGGCTGCCAGCAAGTGTCCCCACCCCACACAGGGCAATCAGAGTTGACCCTTGGGAGAGAGTGTCTCTTCTGCTAGGGTTGTAAATGCCAATCCAGAACCAGATGATCCTGGAGCCCCAAGTCATCAATGCCACCAAGGAGAGTATCCATCTGAAGAAGAAGCCAACACAGTGGAAAATAGGGTTGGGAGAGGGGCCAGAGAGACCTTATGATGTGAACCCCTGGATCCAGCTAGGGCTACCATATTTGACCCCTGCCATCTGCTGTGTAAGCTAAAAACTGTCCAGTTTTGCTTTGGCTTATTTGGGTTTCAGTCACTTGTGAGAGAAATTCCGCAGGCAATTGGCTCTAAAAGTCTTCCAAATTTGGAAATTAAATGTTTTTTTTCAGAAATGTAAACTTTAAGAAAACTTTAAAATAATTCCTTCCTCCCTGTTAGGGACTGAAGTATGTCTTCCCCAAATTCATATGTTGAAGCCCTAATCCTCAATGTGACTGTTTGGTGACAGGGCCTTTGGGGAAGGTAATTCAGGTTAAATGAGGTCACAGGGTAGAGCCCTGACTCAGTGTACTGATGTCCTCACAGGAAGAGGAAGAGAGACCAGAGCTCACGTGCACTCTTTCACTCTCTCTCCTTGCACAGAGAAGATGCCATGTGAGGACACAGCGAGAAGGTGGCCATGTACAAGCCAAGAAGGGATACCTCACCAGGAACCAACCCTGATGGCACCTTGATCTTGGACTTCCAGCCGGCAGAACTGTGAGGAAATAAATGTCTATTGTTGAAGCCATCTGGTCTGTGGTATTTTGTTATGGCTGCCTGAGCAGGCTCCCTACTACACACTCCCTGTGAAGCTTCTGAGGGAGCCAACAGACGGTGTGTGCCATTGTGAGGCTCACACTCAGTCCTGCTTTCTCCACCACCAACGCCCCTCAGAAGGAATAAGCTGGAACCTAGAGCCTGCCTTCCAAAAACTGAAAAGGCTAGAAGGCACAAGAGACTCTAACATAAGAAAGGGAGCAATCTAAGATATGTTAGGTTGATTTTTTTCATATTTTCTTCAAAAGTTACAGTGATTTAATAACCTCACTTGAAATTACCATGACAGAAGATCAAAATCGAAATACCGTTTTTAAATGTATTATGTCTCATGATTCAAAACAAATCTCCAGAATAAATTGAACTTTGACACTAATTAATGAAGATAATTTGCTCTAATTCAACTGTAAGAGGAAATGTTTTCAAGTAAAGCTTAGAAGAGGATAATTTTGATTTTTTGGCTACAAGACTTCAATTTTAGACAAGAAAAACTCAAACAAGCTTGTTATAAAATACATATGATGGTAAGAGAAGAGGCATCCTTATTTGGAAAGGATTCATTTTAGAATCTCATCAAATGTTCTATGGGGTTTTCTCATCAGTGTTCTATGGGGCTGGGAACTGGCTTATTGAATGGCGGGGATTTAAGGATATGGCTTCATTTTTCTCTCATCACTATCTGTGGCGTATTTTGTTGATTCTCTCTTCCCCATGGCCGGACAAAATCTCAGGAAGACCCCACAGATTTTCAATCACTTTCAATTGTAGGAATAGTCTTATTTATGGAAACTAAGATTCATTCATTTTTTAAAACATTTTTAAATGTTTGTTTATTTTGAGAGAAAGAGAGACAGAATGTGAGTGGGGAAGGGGCAGGAGGAAGAGTGAGACACAGGGTGCCTGGGTGGCTTAGATGGTTACGTGTCTGACTTTGGCTAATGTCATGATCTCATAGTTCATGGGTTTGAGCCCTGCATCAGCTGTGTGTTGGCAGCTCAGAGCCTGGAGCCTGCTTCAGATTCTGTCTCCCTCTCTCTCTGCCCCTTCCCTGCTCACTCTCTCAAAAACAAAACAAAACAAAAAAAACAAAAAACAAAAAACAAAACAAAAAAAACCAGTGAGACACAGAATCCAAAGCAGGCTCCAGGCTCTGAGCTGTCAGTGCAGAGCCCGACACGGGGCTTGAACTCAGTAACTGTGACATCATGACCTGAGCTGAAGTCCAATGATTAACCGACTGAGCCACCCAGGCACTCTGTTCCATGATTCATTCATTTATTAAAGGTCTAGTGATCTCATATCAAAAAATTTCAATCTCAGCTGATTCAAAGTTTCTCTCCTTTTAGTCCATCTTGTGTGACCTGCAGTGATCTTTCCTTTTGCTCACTGCTCCCCACCATCCCCCAGCTGCTTGTAGCTCTCTAGGATCAACACGAGGAGAGAGACATCAGTGGAGTGGGGGCTGATTATCTTTTGACATCAGGTTGTGCTGTCTGCATTTCTCTCTGGCTATCACAGTTGGCTGTGTGAAGCAGTCACGTGTTGGAACTTTCATGGGAGACTTATATGTGTATGTTCTTCAGAGCCCCACATGGAACTGCCCACGCCTAGTGCCCTGTTATGCTTCAACAACCATTAGACAGGCCTTTTATGATCCATCCCCCAACCTATTTGTGCATACACAATTGCGTGCATACACATGCGTGCATGTGCCCCCCTCCCCCCTCACACACACACAGTCTCCTACATCAGCATGCACCATGCATGTTACAGTCTGGGTCCACTGCCTGGATCATCTCACCCCAATGTGCTACTTCTCAGGCAAGGAATTAGCAATAACTGCTCAAACTCTCTACCTTTCCTGTGTTGCTGGACTCAAGGAGAACACATGGTAGTTTTTCCCCCTGCGCCAAATGGAAGCTGAGCCTGTCGCTACTGACACCGGTCTCCTTGCCTCATTTTCATGGGCTGCTTTAGCAACCTCCCAGCTACCAAATTCTCTAGGTGAGAATCAGGCAATTGTCTCTGTATTTACATGCCCCCGCCTCATCTTCACTGTGCTCCACTCTGCCCTGTTGAAGGCAGCTTAGCTGGTATCGGCCAGGGGAGTGAAATAATTGCCACTGGGGCCATGACCCTAGTCTCCAGATTAGAGACCCTCCCCCTTAGCATTCCACTCCTGTCTCCATGGCAATGGGAGGGACACGCCCCGCCCTCTTTAGGAATCCCACAGCTCCTTACAGAGATGGTGTCTATATTCTCTGCATGTCTCTAAGGTAGGCTAGAGCTGTGCCAGGACTGGTAGCCACTGGACTGGTTTTGACATCTTTTCTTAAATACTCCATTGCCATGTCTAGCACCCCATTTTAGAACATTAGATAATTATCACTTCTTTTCAGCTTTGGAGTATGAGTTCCTTCTGATAATTAAAAATAACCCATTCTACATCCTCATTTCAAATTATGTTGCTGGAAAATTAGCAACATCGTGCTAAAAACATGGTACCAAACTCAATGAGCCAGAAGTGCACCTTGACTAAAATCCCAGCCTTCCAGGGATTCTTCTCTAACAGGAGCGACCATTATAACCATTTAATAGAGCACACTAACCCTCCTTTATACGTGTAAAGGCCCACATAAAACATACCTTTGCCATATACTGTTTTCTGATTAAAATATACGGCTATGCAAATATTTAGGTGAAATATTCTTTTTTGAAGTTCATTTATTTTGAGAAAGGGCACACAGGCAGGGAAGGAGCAGAGAGAGAGAATCCTAAGTGGGTTCCATGCCATCAGCGTGAGCTCTATCTCACAAACTGTGAGATCATGACCTGAGCTGAAATCAAGAGTCATAACACTTAACTGACTGAGCCACCCAGGTGCCCCTTATGTGGAATATTCTTAAATTTTTATTTGACTGAAAAACAAATGGGGCAGATGCCCTGGGTAAGCTACTTGTTAGGAGCAGAGTACTTTGGGAGATGTATGACTTTGTTGAAGTTGTTTTAATTAGCTATTTCAAATTCTTGTTCATTAAGGTTTTCTTCTTTAACCATCAGTGACCTGATTTCAGAGGACTAACAATGATAGTATTCTACACTTCTGTTGTATTACAAAGTTGCATAGCATGCCAGCATTTCCAGACATGTTTTCTTAATCAATCCTCTCAGGGATAAGATATATCGCTAAGCCTACATCAAGGATATTATAAAAATAAGAGTCCTGAAATCAGATGCCTAAGTTACCAAGCAGGTAATGTAGAGAGCAACCATAGGGAATAGTGAAGACTGTGGTAAACTTGAACTCACACGTTACAGGGACACCTAAGTCTCTCAGTTGGTTAAGTGTCTGACTTCAGCTCAGATCGTGATCTCCAGGTTTGTGAGTTTGAGCCCTGCATTGGGCTTTGTGCTGACAGCTCAAAGTCTAGAGCCTGTTTTAGATTCTGTGTCTCCCTCTCTCTCTACCCCTTCCCCGCTCACACTCTGTCTCTCTCTCAAAAATAAATAAATGTTAAGAAGCTTTTAAAAAGAAACTAAATCACACACACATAAAAAGGAGTAAGGTGCTATTCAGGGCCAACTAACTTGGACATGCAGTTCCAATGTTATCTGATTTTTTTTTTAAAGAAAATTTAAATTTCATTTATAGTAAAATCTACTAATATTTTGTTAAATCAAACTGATTGACTTAGAATCAAATTAATACTGAATCAAAAACATTTTAAAGGCTATTTATTTATTTTGAGAGAGAGAGTGAGCAGGGGAGGGGCAGAGGGAGAGGGAGAGAGAATCCCCAGCAGGCTCCATACTGTCAGCACAGAGCCCGACATTGGGCTTGATCTCACAAGCTGTGAGATCATGACCTGAGCTGAAATCAAGAGTTGGACACATATCTGACTGAGCCGCCCAGGCGTCCCCTGAATCAAAATTTTTAAACATCAAGCCAAAACAAAAGAAGCAAAACCCCCACAGATGCTGACATGTGTAGACTGCTGGTTTGTGACCTCATCTGCTCTGGCTCCGTTTCAAATGCTCAACCGACTATTCAAAACAAACAGTCACCTAGCAGGGGTCTCAAACTCAGAGGTAACCCAGACATGGAGAGCATAGCAGCCGGAGGAAACGTCGCCTGAACCCACTACATTGTGAAGGGGAACAGTTCCCTACAGCATATCGTGATCACAAGGCAACGGTGGCCTCTGAAATGGTCCAGTGCATGCAGCAAGCCCCTTCTGATGGCATTAAAATCCACTGTGCTAACAAAGGCAACAAGTTAATGGGCTGATATGGAGACCTCGTTTGAGAACCAAGCTACAGAATCCGGCCAAACATACCATGTGGATGCAGCAT
The DNA here is from genome assembly GCF_008692635.1 of Crocuta crocuta. Lineage (NCBI taxonomy): Eukaryota > Metazoa > Chordata > Mammalia > Carnivora > Hyaenidae > Crocuta > Crocuta crocuta. The sequence goes on from NW_027551569.1 coordinate 9,053,066, forward strand.
CTAAAGGCAACCCAAACAAGCCTTGTGAAAATAGAGTGGCAGGTCCTGAGGACACCCTTACTGCTATCTCTAAAACCGGGGTCACGGAGCGGCACTATGGGTGGAAGAACACAAAGAAGTCCTTTGCACTTTTCTGTAACCAAATCCTGGGAGAGTGTTCCAAAATGAATCAGCTGTGTACAAAACTCTGTTCTTTGCCTAGAATTGAATTACAGTGTAGTTCCAATGTATTTGGATTAAATTATAACTGTAAGAGCACAGGATGTTCCCAGGTCTTAAGATATTAGTTGTTCAAATTCAGTATTGTTCTTACTCTTTGTTTCTTTCCTCATAAACAATGCTAGAGCAGTGTTTTTAAACCTTTTAAACAGTAAACCTCTTTATTTTCCAAACGCTGCGTGCACTTCCAGTACTTTGGGGCTGGGTGATTACTGGGAGTGGGGCTTGGGGGCTGGTCCTGGGTACGGGCTGCCCTTCTTGGACCAGAGCAGTTGTAAAGACAGCCTGACCCCTCCACTCTCTCCTCCAGGTGGCCACCCCCCCGGGGCTACTCAGCTCTTGTCTTAATGAGTCTGCTTTGATGTGATCCAGCTGCTTCGTGGAACCTCTAAAGTAATTTAGAAGAATCCTAAGGTTCTACAGAACACAGTATTTCAGGACATACTGTCAGTCTAATAACTGCCGGGGTGAAAAAATCCATGAGGGGTATTACAACGTCACTAGAACAAATCAAAAATAAAGTGCCAGCTAATTCTGGTTTCCATGGCAACTTTTTTTAAGTTTACTTACTTTGAGAGAGAGAGAGAAAGAGAATGAGAGAGGGCCAGAGAGAGAGAGAGAGAAAGACAGAGAGGGAGACAGAGAGAGGGAGGGAGAGAGAATCCCAAGCAGGCACTTAGCCCATCATGGGGCTTGATCCCACAAACCATGAGATGATGACCTGAGTCAAAACCAAGAGCCAGATGCTCAACCGACCAAGCCAGCCAGGCGCCCCTCCACAGCAACTTCTAACACCACTGGCAAAACTCCCACTAAAGCAGAAAGCATCATCATATGAACATATTTAAGATGTAATCTTCTTGCTAGTTTCAGATCATCTTGGTGACACCTCTTGGGGTCAGAGTACTGTTACAGACCCCAGTCCCAAGGCCAATAAGTTGACAGCTGCCTGTGGTTATCGATGCTGTTCAAATGAAACTCTGAAACGGAATAAAGCATAGCATGATCCTGTTTACGAGGACTAAGTGGTGTACTGTTTAAATTTGAAAACGTTTAATATTTGTCAAAAGATGTATATTTCCAAAATCGCAAATGAAATTGCAAAGAAAAGCTACCTAAAAGGGGGGGAAACATTTACTGACATAAAAACCAGGTGGAAAATCTACATGTTTTAATCAGGTTTGCCTTATAAATTATTATTTATTTCTAGCCCATAGTAAATGTGAGCAACGAATTCTATTTAATAAGGAGGGGTAGAGAATGTGAAACGGGAATAAAAGTTATACAAATAGGGAAAAATTCTCTTTTATATGTACTATATATGATAGTTATTTCAAACATAAAGAAATTTTAGAATAGAAAGTCAGCTTCTTCGAAGCCTTCACTAAAAAGTATCAGCTGAATAAAGAATGTGAGTGTCTCCTTCTTCCACCAACCTGAGGTGTCCATGGGTCTCAGTCCACCTCTGGGAACCGATAAGGAAATAAATTCAGAACGTCTATCTAGGGCGCCTGGATGGCTCAGTCAGTTAAGTGTCATCTGACTCTCAATTTCGGCTCACATTATGATCTCACAGTTGTGAGATCAAGCCCTGTGGCAGGCTGGACCCTGGGTGTCGAGCCTGCTTGGGATTCTTTCTCTCCCTGTCTCTCTGTCCCTCCCCTGCTCATGTGTGCACACGATCTCTCTCTTGCTCGCTCTCTCTCTTTCTCTCAAAAAAATTAAAATTCTTGGGGCACCTGGGTGGCTCAGTCGTTTAAGTGTCTGACTTCAGCTCGGGTCATGATCTCACAGTTCCTGGGTTTGAGCCCTGTGTCAGGCTCTGTGCTGACAGCTTGGAGTCTGGAGCCTACTTCCGATTCTGTCTCCCTCTCTCTCTGCCCCTCCCCTGCTTGCACGCTCTCTCTCTCTCAGTCTCTCTTTCAAAAATAAATAACCACTAAAAATGTTTTTAAAAAATAAAAACTCTCTTTAAAAAAAAAAGAAACTCCTTCTAAACAAACAACGATTTTAGTCAAATACCCACTAATTGCACTCTTATTAGATGTAACAAAACACAGTTTCTGGAGTGACTGTGGCAGGTACCAGAATCCCAAAATTATGGTGGTTCTCTTACTTGTATTATAGCTTCTGTGTGTGTGTGTGTGTGTGTGTGTGTGTGCGCGCGCACGTGCGCGCTTGCATACGTGCTCTGTCTTGACCCAGTTTTGAGGCCCTGACTAATGACCAGTCAGTTCCCATTCTTGAGTCTCCAATTAAGTCCACACCCCCAACCACCTCCCTTACGGGGCTGTTACCCTGTGGGCCACTGTGTATTCACCCTAGTCACCCTGGGCCAAGTACCTGCCATCAGAATAGCCCCTTTGCCCCAGAGTCTGCTGAAATGATTTAAATTAGTGAATCTTAGACCTGTTTGCTCTGTGTTCTTCTTTTCTTCCTGTGGAAGCCACAGTAAACAGGCTTGTCCACTCTTCCCCACCCCCCTCTGCTTGGTGATCAACTATGGAGCTTCTCCTGAGTGGCTCTGTGTGGGAGGCTGTGTCCTCCCTAGGGAGCTGTAACAACCTGTACATCTCCAGTTTCTCTCTCTTGATCTGTGCCTGGCCTCACCACACCCCACCCAAGGTAATATGATGAAAACACTAATCTCTTACCTTTCATTGAAAGCAAAAACTTTTAGGACTAACTGTAGGTGATGCTACAGGGAATGTCTGAAAAGCATGAGCCACGATCATGGTGCCCACAAGCCCAGACCCACTGAGAGTGATTGCTGCATGGGGACTGAGTGTCCTCTAGGCAACAAAGGGATTTTACCTTTCATTCTGTCTCTCCACCCGGGACTTGCAGTTTGAGACACACAGAGATGCTGCTTCTCTCTGATTTGTTCTCCCGTGGGCATAACGAAGGGAAGCAAAAGGCCCCTTGCAAATTGGGAGTTTTCCAGAAATAACCGTGGAGATCACAGAGTAGGTGCAAAGGGGTTTCTGGCAACCTTAAATTGGATAACAATTTAAGGCTGCTGGTTGGCATATTATGCAGAGAAGCAATTAACCAGACCCGGGAGGACAGGGCCTGTGGAAAGGACAGCTCTCCTACACGTACTGCCAGGAAGCAGACAGGACTCGACACAAAAAGGGATGGCACAAAGGAAGCCACAGGTCTGAGCGGACCATCATACACTTGGCCCAGACTTGAAGGTTGAAGAAATATGTTCCTGGGTATATAATGTGATGACTCTTTCTGAACTCATGTTTTTGTCACCAACCAGGAGTTTGCTAATTAACCTTTACACACCAGAGAAGATGTGGGTAGTATGATAGTCTTGGACTTGTGCTTTCCCAAGGATCAACCTTGTGACTCAAACAAACCTGCTAACAGATTTTATCTACAACAAATTGAACTTCAAAATTTTTTCAGAGGAATCTATACTTAAAAAACTATTCAAGCGCTCATAATGTAATTAGACTATTTGTTAAATATTTGTGGTTGTTTGGTTCAATAGAACAATCCTGCTCATACACTCAAAACATCATTTAAGTAAATTCCATCATTATGATCAACAACCCAAACACTATAAAGAAGTCAATAACGGGAAATGCCACACAGGACCCACTGGGATGGCAGTGGGTGGGAGTCCTCGAAAACATAATGCAAGACAGACCTATATCTGTAAATATGGGCTAGTGGTGCTCTGGTATCAAATGCCCCCATAAATTTTGAAGTGGTTTAAAACAATGAGGTTTGCTTCTAATAGTCAAGCTACATATCTATCATGGGGTGGTTGGCACTCAGCTTTCTGACATTCTTTCTCAAGACTCAGGCTGACAGAGAAGACACCACGTGTGCTAGTTCTCAAAACGGCTTCCGTTCTACTAGCCAAGGTAGGTGTATATCCAACTTCACTGACCATATCCAACCTCAAGGAGGGAGGGAAATAAAATCCTACTGCAGGGGCTAGCAACCTACAGCCACCCATGTTTGTAAACAAAGGTTTGTTTTTAATGTTTTTAATGTTTATTTATTTTTGAGAAAGAGAGAGAGATGGAGTGTTGAGCAGGGAAGGGACAGAGAGAGAGAGAGAGAGAGAGAGAGAGAGAGAATCCAAAGCAGACAGAGTGCAAGTAGGGGAGGGTCAGAGAGAAGAGGGAAATAGAGAACCTGAAGCAGGCTCCAGGCTGTCAGCACAGAGCCCAACGTGGGGCTTGAACCCACAAACCACAAGATCATGACCTGAACTGAAGTTGGATGCTCAACTGACTGAGCCACCCAGGTGTCCTGTAAATTTTTACTATAACATAGCCACACCCATTTGATTACATAGTCTATGCTACTTTTGCCATAGGCTTAAGTAGCTATGACAGAAACTGAATGCAGTCCACACCCTGAAATGGCTACTATCTGGTCCTTTAAGAAGAAAATTGTGGCCCTCTTGCCTACTGTAGGGATTAGCTTTCACTCGGTTATGCTGTAGTAACAAACATCCCAATCACAGAGTTTACCAAAACAAAGATCTATCTCTCATTCACATTACATATTAGTTGTGGGCAGGCTACGACTCTGATTCAGATCTTCTTTATAGGCTGGTATAGTATTCCCCATTACAATATGCCATTTGCAAGGCAGACATAAAAGAATATAGCTTAATCCCACAATAGCTCTTTAAAAAGTTTTTTTTTACTGTTTATTTTTGAGAGAGAGAGAGAGTGCAAGCAGGGGAGGGGCAGAGAGAAGAGGGAAATAGAGAATCCGAAGCAGGCTCCAGGCTGTCAGCACAGAGCCCGATGCAGGGCTTGAACTCACAAACCATGAGATCATGACCTGAACTGAAATCAGAAGCTTAACCAACTGAGCCACCCATGTGCCTTGTGCCACCACAATGACTCCTAAAGCTTAAGCACAGATGTGCATAGTTATATCAGTTTGGCTCACATTTTATTGGCCAAAGAAAGTAATATGGCCCAGCTTGACACCATTGGATACAGAAGTGTACTCCCCACCACAAGGAGGCGCTGTCAGTTACCTGACTACTACAGGGCTATGTAATAGTCTTATAAAGACGGAACAGTAATTAGGAACAGTAACTCAATTAAGCATCCCTACATGTGAGAGTTTGGGGAAAAAGCAGCAATAGTTGGCACAAGACATTAAGAAGTCACGTGCTAAATTCAAGTCAGTACTCTGAAAAAATCCAGGACCAAGAGTTCATAAGCAGGGGATCTAGAATAAATCATTATCTTGCTCTGAATGTCACAGTTCTCCTCTATAAAGAGAGGTGATCGGGGCAATGGTATTTTCAATCTTTTTATGTCAATGTATTTTAAGGATCAACTGCCTCCCCCCATCATGACTATTGCTTTACTTTGTGTAACTACAGACAAAGAACATATAACGACAGACTGGGTGGCTCAGTCAGCTAAGTGTCTGACTCTCAGTTTCAGTTCAGGTCATGATTTTATGGTTTGTGAGTTCAAGCCCTGTGTTGGGGTTGACAGCGCAGAGCACTGACAACGCAGAGCCTGCCTGGGATTCTCTGTCTCCCTCTCCCTCTGTCTCTCCCCTGCTCGCTCTCTCTCTCTCTTCCAAAAGTAAATAAATAAACACTAAAAGAAAAGAAAATGAATTTAGCTAAAACCATTATAGTCATTCACAAAACATTGCTTACTATATCTAATGTTGAAACAATTGTGAATGACAGTACCTCTCTCCTGGGATGGCAAATTATCACTTGAGCAGGTTTGTACAGGCTAACAGGGAGATGAGAGCATACATGCTGGCTTTGAAGGCAATTATTCTAGAATTACAAACGCCTAAATTTATACCACAGATAGATATAATGGGATTGGTACTCAAATCACTAGATGACAATTATCTGTTAATTTGTGGGTCTCTGTGGCTTAGGGCTATCTCGTTCAATACACAGGACTTAGTACATAGTTGATATTCATTAAATATTTTTGAACTAATTGATAAAAAGAAATGTGTTCCATATGCATTCTAATATTTTTATCTTGTCTGTCAATCCAGTCCATGCATACATTTCAAAAAGAATGGCTGACATGTGTGAGTGAACCATACTACATGTTTAGGTTACAGATAATACTTGATGTTTATATAGATTTGCATTACTTGCCACATCTCCTTAGCCCTCCAGGGATCTCCATCCCATGAGTTGGGACTACCAGATCAAAGAAACACAGGCCAATTTATCCTGTAGTGTAAAAACTAGTCTAACACATTCCTTCTAGTTTAATTCAGGGTCTTTATTCCAGTGACACTGCTTACCCACCAATTCCCATTGGGGCTTACAATCAGCCTATAAGGCTATAAAATACTTACGTGTTAAATAGGACTTCAGTTCAAATTTCTGGGCAGGTCCCAGGACTGAATAAATGACTGATTCCATACACTTAAAAACTATGGTCTTTGTTTGGTTATCTGCTCACATATTTGGCTATGTCATCAGTTCTTAATTCTTATTATGCATCAGAATCACTTTTCCCCTACAAGATTCTGATTCAATTGCCTGGACACAAGCATTTTGTTTTTACAAGCTAGTAGGTGATCATCAAGTGTGTCTAAGGTCAAAACCCACTAGCCTGTATCAATAACTTTTATTTCACCAAGATTTAATGAGTTTCAGAGATTTAATGAGTGCCAGAATATTCCCCCCTACCTTCTTAGATCCTGGGAATTTCTTTTATTATCATAGTCATACCACACCAATTAGACTGTTTTTCTTTGGAGAATCTTATCAATGTTTTCATATTGCTTGGGATTTTTGATCCCCCAATTTACAAAGTCCACTTCCTTGTAAATTCCAGCCAGAGAGTTCCAGGAGAATATCCACAAGGAGAATTTATGGGAAAGGTTGCAAGGATGATGAAACAGAAGGCAACAGAGGTATTTTTTGAAAACTGCTTATCCCTTTCACTTGACTTAATGGGTTAGCCCACCCCTCTCTACTCCATAAAACCCAAAGGCCATCAAAAATACAATTGAAAACTGATCCTTCATTCCATTCATGTTGCAGAGTGAATATAAATGCCAGACAGATCAGCCCCTCACTGGGTTTCATTAAAAGGTAAGTTTTATTGAGATAAAATTCCTGAGTTAGAGCTGAAAACCTGGCTTACAAGAAAAACAAGAGAGAGTTGACCAGCAGACAGGGAGAAGGTGGAAGAAGGTCCTAGCAAGTTCAGGAAGGCACAGCTGAGTACAGCTGCCCTAAGACAGTGATTCTCAAACTTTTTGGTCTTTGTACTCTTTATCGAGGACCCCAAAGAGGTTTTGTTTGTTTAGGTTGTAGCCAGTGCTATTTGCTAGATTCAAAATTAAAACCGAGGAATTAAAAGTATATTTATTCATTTATTAAAAGTTAACAACAAACCATTGAATGTTAACAAATAGAATACTTTCACGAATAAGAATTATATTTCCCCCCAAAAAGCAGTGAGAAGACTGGCACCATTTTACATTCTTTGCAAATCTCTTTACTACCTACTTTAATGCACCACAATTGGGTTCTCATATCTGCTTCCACACTGAATCTGTTGAGCTATCACTTGTCATGTGGCATACAGAAGACTCCAGTATGCACTTGTGAGAGGGAAATGAAAGAGGCAAATGATGCCCAGGCGATGTTATGAAAATCAGTAGACCTCATGGAACCCCTGAAAAGATCTCTGGGACTCCTGGAGATCCCTGGATCATACTTTGAGAATTGCTGGCCCAAGATAGGGGATGCAAATAAAGATGGCTTTCACTGACCTAGCTGGGAGTCTACAGTCTTCTTTTCATTTCATCTTTTCCTCTTCAGTGCTATAAAAGTACCTCTGTGAGGGGTAAAGCCAGAAATTAACTCTCACTATGGATTTCCCTTCTCTCCCTGCAAGTGCCTTGAGAATGAATGTCTGAAGCAAGCTCTGTTGCCTTGAAGATAAGCAGTTGCATTTGGTCATCCAAAGCAGAGAGAGAAAGATGACAAAGATCACACAAAGTTTTAAGAGTTCTTACAATGGCATTCTCAAGGGTGGAGGAGTTGCTCTGGAAGGATCCGTTGGTGCTATGGAGCACATATCTCTGTCAATCAGATACTTCTAGTTAGTGTGTTGGGGATGCCAAAGAATAGACTTGAGGTATAACCTAGGCTTTCAGGGAGCTCACATTCGATTTCAGAAAAGAACATATTAGAAAAAAAAAATCTAAGCTTGCATCCAGCTACATGCCACATCCTGTGGGATGCTAAATACAGAGAAGAAAGAAAGGAGGTGGACTAATCAGGGCACGTCTTCACAGAAGTATGTTCTTCTAGGTGTTTACAGAAGCACGGGAATGCGAAAAGAAAGGGTAGGGAGAATATGGGACAGTAGGAATAGGGACTGGGCCATACCAAGAGTGGGTCATTAAAGACCTCCGCCCTCTACACTACAAAATTATCTTCAGAAATGATCTTAAAACAAATAATAACACAGTCCAGAAAACAAATGAAAACATAAAAAATTATCTTTTATTAAATTTTGTATGTATATAAATAGGCCAGTAATTAATTACTATAATATAAAAATGGGGAAAACTAATGGATTAATAATTTTTAATTATAATAAGGTATTTTTTAAAGGCACATAAAAGAAACACTCTCAAAGGAGTAAACTCCACAGGTTCAGAGAAAGATTTAAACATAGAACTGCAGTTAAGCAAGCCTTGCTTTTTTATCCTTATGATTCTTGTGCTGTCATTGCTTATTTTGAATCTACTTTTATTTTTATTTATTTTTTAATGTTTTATTAATTTCTGAGAGAGAAAGAGACAGCGTGAACAGTGGAGGGTCAGAGAGAGAGGGAGACAGAATCTGAAGCAGGCTCCAGGCTCCGAGCTGGCTGTCAGCACAGAGCCCAATGCAGGGCTTGAACCCACGAACCACGAAATCATGACCTGAGCCGAAGTCAGACGCTTAACCGACTGAGCCACCCAGGAGCCCCTGAATATACTTTTAAACACAGGAATATGCAGTATCTCGGGGCTTAGAGACACAAACTGTACTAGAACCTGAAATAATTCCAGTTTTTATGAATTTATACTTTGTATTAGTCAGGGTTCTCCAGAGAGACAGAGCCACTTGGGAGAAATGATGTATGTATGTATGTATGTATGTATGTATGTACAGATGGATGGGTATATGGATGGACATATAGATGACAGATAGATAGATGATAGATAGATAGATAGATAGATAGATAGATAATGAAATTACAGAGGCTAAGAAGTCCATCTACAAGCTGGAGGCCCAAGACAAGCAGAGATATTAATTCAGTCCAAGTCTGAAAGCCTGAGAAACAGGAGAGCAAATGATATAAACCCCAGTTTAAAGGCAGGAGATGAAATGAGATGTCCCAGCTCAGTCCATGAGACAGAAAAAAAGGGTGAATTCCTTCTTCCTGCCTTTTGTTCTATTCAGGCCCTCAATGGACTGGATGACGCCCACCCACATTCTGGAAGGGCAAACTGCTTTACTGAGTCTACCGATTCAAATGCTAATCTCATCTAGACACACACTCACACAGACAAACCCAGAAATAATGTTTAATCTGGGCACCCCATGGCCAGTCAAGTCGACTCCTGAAAGTCACCATCACACAGTTGATTGTATATAACTGAGTGCACGTGTGCAGGAAGTCAAACTCTGTATCTGAGAGTTCTCTAAATTAACTTCCAAATAGAATACAATATTTCTTAAAGGATAGGTCATAAAGGTGCCACTTGATTATTTGTTTCCTTTTCTTTTTTTTAAGTTTTCATTTAAATTCCAGTTAGTTAACATACAGCAATACTTTATTACTGATGTTAATACTCAACAATCATTGTACTGATTGTTTAGAACTTGAACCCACAAAAGAATTTTCTGGGGAGAAGTACTGTATCACCGACATAATTTAGAATTTCCAGAACCTACTACTAATAAAAAGCAGATCAACTTTTAGTCAGATTTATTACTGTATTAGCATTTTCCAGACAACCCACCCTTGACTGCCTGTACCCATGAGGGCTGATGGTGCTCATGGCTTCACCTCGGTTCACCTTGGACATGGCAGGGGGATTATGAGTGTGGGGTTCAGGGATAGGGGGAGCTTGGGAGGCCCCATACTAGCTCTCCTTCCATCTGAAGGAGGACTGTATCTATCTTGATTTTGACCTCCCTCTGTATCATCCTGATTAAGGTCTTCCTTCCGGCTTGTCTTTTTAACTCAGGTAAAAGACCCTGAGTGCAAAGCATCCTGTGATGGGAATCAAAACTACTATCTCAAGCAATAAGGACTGCCTGAGCCAGGGAGACCCTGTATAACTGACCCCAGGACAATGATGACTCGACCTTTACTGCCCATGTGCACGTACCCATCACCCTTTGTCCCACATTTTCCTTACATAAACCTGGAAGCATTTTCGGCCACTTTGGCACAATCTTCGAGATGCTAGTCCGCTGCCTCTCTGGTGTTGGCCTCACTGAAATAAATTCCTTTCTTGTTTCACCTCTACTCACCTCTTCTTTTGGATTTTGTCAGTGGCTACTGGCCATGCCTGGTGTGTTCAGGACCTTGGAGCCAGACACCCTTGGGGCCAGGCTAGACATCTTTTCTTTTCCCCCCTTCAGTTCTTTGCGACTCTAATTGGCTTCCTGGGGTGAGGGAAGGAGCCTGGTGGAGGGAGTCTGACTGTTCTTGGAGCAACTTCCCAGTGGAGCACCAAGGGAGGACACTATGAGGTCATGTACAGCCAGTCCCCTTTTCCTCGAGAGGCAGGGATAGATGGAGGCACAGGCTAGGGAATAGACAGGATCATAAAGCAGTGGGAGCTAGTATCCCCCTGGGAGCAGTCTTCTCGGTGAAGTAGTAAGTGTGGGCTGTTCGCTTAGAGAGAGGTAGGTGGGGTTGACGCTTGAGGAAAGTAATGAAAGCCTGCAACAGAAAATCTCCAAAATTGAAAAAAAAAATTAGACAAATAATATACAAAAGCATGGAATGGGCACTGGGAATTCTCTTGGAGGTCTTACTGATGACCTTCCCTGCTCAGTGTTCTGGCTCCGTTGTGCTCCCTGGGCTACTGCTATTAAGTCACCAGTATCTTTTAGAGAATACGCAGGGTCTTCAGATTCTTAGGTTGACTCCGTATGTTTAGCTGCTCCCAGGGTAGACTACAGGGATTTTTCCAACTTGCTAAATATATCTGCTATTTCTATCTTCTATATATAATTAGAGTCACTGATGCAGGCCAACAAAAATATTGAGGAATAAAATTCAAAGTAAAGCTCTAACAAACCTTTAGAGAGCAACATTTCTAGTCCCTGAGCTCCCAGGCTGTTATTTCTCTAACAGAGTGAATTGCATTCCCTTTATAGCTTCCTCATAGCTCTAGAAACTTAAAAGTCACTTTGTCCCAGACTGAAGAGCTGAATCAGTCACACCAGATGCCAGGGTTATGAAAGTACAGGGAAAAAAAGGTACATTTCCTAGAGGAAATGTTTAAGTGCCCCCTCCCCAAATAAAATAAAGGGAAGCAAGGTGGTTCACTGCAATCAGCACATTTAACTTCAATATTAAATCTAAAGGAAGGGGGAGGGGTTTATCTCTTCTCCAACTCATGTCATTTATGCCTGTAGGATTTGCCAAAGGATCTGGGGAGAATGGGAAGACAATGAATATATGTGACAAGTGTGCAATGAGAGCCCAAAATGAATCGCATTGTCAGGTATAACGAGACTTTTTGTGGAGGTATATGTAACCCATTTTCTTACTCGTCACGCCTTTCAGTTATGCCTCTGACACTGCATTATCCACAAAGCTGGAGGGGGTGTTCAGATCAAGGGTGGCTGCAAAAGTCAAGATTCAAGGAACTGAGATTTGCTTGAATAATATGTGTAGAACAAACTACTTTCTAGGAGGCTCGCAAACCAAGAAGAAACTGATCTGAATTTCCTATCTTCGGTATTTGTGACTCCCTCAAAGAGTGTAACTCAGAAGTTTTAAACATATCTCATGACTATAACCTAAAATAAATGAATTCCAAGTACTACTCTATCAAGGGGTACGTTAAAAACTCTTTGAAAGCCACACTACTATCTCTCCCCCTCCCCCAACTATCAGAGTCAGAGTCAGTATCCACCCAAATATCTTCATATCTATGAAAAAAATTATCCGGCGGGGGGGGGCTGAGCGGCTCAGTCAGTTAAGCCTCCAGCTCTTAATTTCAGCTCAGGTCATGATCTCACGGTTCATGAGATAGAGCTGTGCTGTCAGCACTGAGCCTGCTAAGGATTCTCTCTCTTTCTCTCTGCCCCTCCCCTGCTCATGCTCTCTCCATGTCTCAAAAGCAACTTAAAAAAAAAAAAAAAAGAACTTTGGAACTTTTTTTTCTTTTCTCCTTTTATTCTGCATCATCCCTTACTGGCAATTTTTACCAGTTAAAAATGGCAGAAAACACCATTACGACTAGTCCTCAGCATAATTCATGATAGAAAATGTAGTTTTCATTCAGCATATTTATTTATGATATAAAAAAATAGAGCGCAGGGACTCACTCAGACCCCCAGGGCTGGTATGAGATTATTTTTAAGTGAAAACATTCCAGCTACAGAAGATACAAAAGGAAATCTTATCTGAACTTCCTTTATCTGACTAAAGCAGAGTCTCTCACACATACAACTGCCATTGACCTCCCTCCAAGGTTTCCTGCAAATTCAACTCCCATGGAGACTGACTGCTCACTGACATTAGCATCAAAACGCCAACTGAATTTTCCATATTTTTCCACTGCAACCCTAATGCTCCCCAACCTCACTCCCCTGTCCTTTGTTAAGTTGATACATAAACTTTTACCTCTGGCTAAAGTAACTAATTACTGAGCAGTTCTCACATGCTTGTGTAAATAACCTCTGTATTTTCTCTTGTCACTCGGTATATTGTTAATTTGCAGCATGCCAACCATTGAGTCCAATTTGAAAAAGAAAAGATGTTTTTGTCAACAAAAGCAAACTGAAGCTCTGAAAATAGGTCATTATTTGATATTCCAGCATATCTCCTTAATCAAGTTTCTAAATTAAAAAATTATTAACTTAGCAAGTGAATGTTATTATTAGATATACGGCTACAGTGAGCCAGGCACTCTGAAATGCTTCTAGTGGACTCGGAATTGGTACAGTTCTTGAAAAGCGATTTTAAATATGTATCATTAATGTTCATATCTTTAGGAAAAAATTTCCTTTCTAGGCACCTAAGGAGATAATTGGAGATGCTCTCAAACATCTATTTAAAGGGCTGCTCGGGGTGCTTAGGTGGCTCAGTTAAGCATCAGACTCTTGATTTTGGCTCAGGCCATGATCTTATAGTTTGTGGGTTCAAGCCTCACATCAGGTTGTGTGCTGACAGTGTGGCTGGCCTATCTGGGATTCTCTGTCACCCTCTTTCTGTACTCCCCCTCATGTTCTCTCTCTCTCTCTCAAAAATAAAATAAACATTAAGGAAAATAAAGGGCTGGGGCACCTGGTGGCTCAGTCAGTTAAGCGTCCAACTTCAGCTCAGGTCATGATCTCACAGATCATGGGTTCGAGTCCCACATTGGGCTCTGTGCTGACAGCTCTGAGGCTGGAGCCTGCTTCAGCTTCTGTGTCTCCCTCTCTCTCTGCTCCTCTTCTCGCCTCTCAAAAATAAACAAACATTTAAATAAATAAATAAATAAAAGGGCTGCTTAATGCAATATATATATTTATTTTCATAAGAATAAAAATTATAAACAAAACTTAAAAGTCTAATAATAAAGAACACTTAAATAAAAAGGGGGTAAGATAAAGTTATAAAACTGTGTGATCTAAATAAGCATATATGTTTAGAAAGGTATCTGGAAGAAAATATATCAAAATGCTAATAGCTCTCTTCTCTAACCTGGAGAACTGTGGGTGGTTTTTTCTTGATAGAGCAAAAAACAAAAACAAAACCAAACTATAGGTAAAAGAACCAATTCGTACTATGATTGCGTAGGGGTCCAGTGGGCAAACAGTGTCTGGAGAGTTGGACCAAAGGACAGGAAGGATTTAAAGCTTTCAAAAATAAAAACGGGACGCCTGGGTGGCTTGGTTGGTTAAGTGTCCAACCAGCTGAGATCATGATCTCATGGTTAGTGAATTCGAGCCCCACATTGGGGTCTATGGTATCAGCACAGAGCCTGCTTTGGATCCTCTGTCCCTCACTCTCTGCCCCTCCCCCACTCTCTTTCTCTCTCATTTAAAAATAAGTAAACACTTCAAAAAATAAATCAATAAAGAATACAGTACTGTTGACTAAAGGGATGAAAGTGGTCCTTGTCAACATACACACAAACTTGTTTCCGTCTGTATTTGTCCAGCCTGATTTGAGTTCAGGACACAAAGTCCCACGCCAGACCTCTCCTTTTCCTTCCCTTATAAAGGCATAATTTTAATTGTTGGAATTAGCTCACTGAATTGGTGAACACTGAAATACTAAATCACACAGTTAAATGTTGTAGAAATTTCTGCTCCAAGCAACAAAGATAACATTCATAACCTAACTCTCAAATCATCACACAAGCTCTCAAATTTAGAAAGTGCTTGAAATAAAATCCCCAAACTCTCAATATCTATTGATAAGGACACTTAAGTATTTATTTTTAATTTTAACACACAACTTTAAAAGAATTCCCTGAGGACCTGCCTTCCACTACAAATTGATATTGACATAATTAATAACAATAGCAGAGCCAGGAACTAATAATGAGGCTGCAAACTTAATTAACAGCAATAGTTACCAAGCGAGTGGTCCTTTTGGAGCCTGGAGAGTCACTTGAAAGCATTAGATTGCTGCTCGCTTCTGTGCTGTTTGCCCCGGAGTAAAACAGCTCTCTCTCCAAATGAAAGACTTCTGATAGCCAAGAGCAGTAATCAGAGCTGCATTTAAACATTAGACTTGCATTTAAAAATCCCCCAGGAATGAATTTCAGTAAATCCTTAACTCACACTGGTTTGCTGTCAGTGAGGGTGGGAAGCGATGAAGGAGATAGCATTAGGGCTGAAGCTCTAAATCACATTAAGTCTAGAGGTGAAACTCATACTAATATGAAGGATTCTCTCATCAAAAAAAAGACAACACGCCCAAAATGGAGTCACCCATGCTAAGCCCCTGTCACCAAACCGAGACTGACTACCTAACCTAATTGCAGTTTCGGCCTCTTCCAGGGATGTAATCTTTACCAGTCAGTCTGGAATTACCTGGTCAGCACTAGTGAGGCTATTTTGCCTGGTAGACCCCCTCTGTTTTCCCCTTGCCTAAAGCAATCCACTTTTTGCTGACAACTTCCTTGTCCTGCTGCCTTGTGCCTAGAAAAGCCTTCCATTTTATATAGCTCCTTTCTATCTGCTAGATGGGATGCTGTTTCGTTTCATGAATCATTGAATAAAACCACGCAGATTTTTTAAAGTTTCACAACTGAATTTTATTTTTTAACACCTCAAATGGAAAACAAAAATCAAGATCCTGCAGGACTGCCAGTATTTCATGGACATTCCTGCGGGGTTGGAGGACTGGGAGGTTGGGGGGTAATATATGGACTCTCATATCTCCCCAGCATTATCTGTATTTTGCATTGAAATACATTAAGATCAATATTGAGCCTTATGTGTGTGTGGTAGGTTCATGTTTAAACCACCCCTGAAGCATTATTAGTTAATATGTGAAGTATCCTAAGTAGAAATATATGGACAGCGGTGTTAGCAAGTGTTTGAAAGATTTCACTTGGAGTTCATGCTCCCTGAGTTGGCTTTCACAATAGCTTCAAACGCTCCTCTCTGAATCTGCACCAGAACATTCATTGATTGGCATAAAGGGATATTAGAAATCATTTTCCAATGGTGAAAGGAGGGATATGAATGATGTGCGAATTGGCTAGAAACGTCTAGGTTTGCATGGAGAGTGTGTCAAGCCTGGCTAGCCTAACAACCTCACACTTTCAGAGAAGGGCGGACTAGAACTTCATCTGGTGTCCCGTCCTAAATAGGAAGCTATCTGACTATTACCCCAAGAAAGGCTCTCCCTGGGGTGCCTGAACAGACAGATGGAAGAATCCTTGGGATTACAGAACAGGTTGTTTGAGTGCTTCTGAATCTGCTTGCTAATAAATGTTTGTGTGTCTTGTAGAATCAGGTCTGAGGCTGGTTCTCATTGTTCCAGACCTGCAGGTAGAGCGATGGTACAGAGAGGCTTCGGGCGCTCAGGGCTGACTTCTCTTATTGGAGGTAACCAACAGCCCCCAACAAGAGCTGCCAGATTGGCCTAGGCCCCTTCTCAACATCCCCCCTCCCCAGCACCTCCCTCAACTGCCCTCACACAGTGAAGGCCTAGCAGTGGGCACACAAGATAATGCAGAAGAGGAAAAAGTCCATAAATTCTGGTGACCAGGAGCTTAAACTGTAATAGCCGTTAGTTTTCTGTTTTGCCAAAGTATAAACCAGAAACTATTCAAGGCGGTAACCATGGTGCAGAGCAAATGGTTCAGAGAAGGAAGGGTAGGATGTGAAGGAGGAATACCTTCCGTTTGGTACTGTGAGAGTAGTCAAAAGAGCACCTGATTAGGAGCCAGAAAATCTTGGCTGTTAGCCAATATCTATGACAGTTAGCAAGTAACTTGACTTCTTAGCTTCCCTTTTGTGGACCTCCTTTGTCTCTTTACCAGGTAGTTGTGAAGCTTATGTGAGGACAGATGAGGAAGAAAATGTCTGCTATACTGTAAAACCCATTACATCATGTAAGTTCTGTGCCAGGTAAATAAATATAATTAACTATCTACTATGTATAGACTGCACCAGGCTACATACTCCAGAGGTTTCAAACACAGATAAAAAGCATATACCTACAAAACGACTTGTATAAGAATGTTCATAGCAGCTTTATTCGCAATAGCCCCTAAGACTGGAAACAGCCTAGGGGACCATCAATAGGGAAGTGGCTAAACAAATTGTGGATTACTGATGCAAAGGAATACTAGTCAGTACTCAAAAAGACAATNGAAAAGCTTATTCAAAACAGTATATACTATATCTATTTACCCCAAACAGAATATATATACTAACGGATTCTAGAACTGTATGAAGTTCTAGAAGAGGCTAACCTAATCCATGAAAAAAACCCAACCAGTGGTTACCTATGTGCAACTGGCATTATATAGGTATATACACTTACCAAAACTCACTGAATGGAAAATTTTAATTTTCTGTATGTCACNTTCTAAAACAACATTGAACTCCAGTTAATAATATGCATACTGAAGTATTTAGTGGTAAAGTATATTGATTTCTGCAACTTACTTTTAAAAGTATCAAAAATAAGATGGACAGAGGACTAGATCTATTAACAGTGATAAAGTAATTACAGTAAAATGTTAATTGTAAAATATGACTAGTACATGGGCATTCTCTATATAATTCCTTTGGATTTTCTATCGGTTTGAAAATTATCCTAATAAAATTGGAAAGGCTCCTGACCACCTTCTCTTCCCTTTCATTTTGACGTGTCATTGTAAGATATTAAGAAAATGAAAGTGTGTGATAAACACAGCTGCTGTGAGAACACATTTTTCAATGCATCATGTAAATTGCATTGTCTATAAATCTTGCTTGCTTTCTTTAATTATTGAAGAAGGTACAAAACTCTCTTGCAGTAAGTAGCTCCATTTGATTTGGAACAAGATCTTTTTTTTAACGGCCTTGAAGAAGGCTCAGAGAAAATAATTCCACTTTCTAATATAATAAACATAGGACAATTTCTAGAATTTATGTATCTCTGTATCAGAGGTGCCTCTGATAATGCATGACTGGACATATGAGTTAAAATTGTATTGCTTATTCACAACTAAGATATGCAGAACAATATGGATGTCCATCAACCATCTATCAACAGCTAGCAAATTAGCAGACTATGCTGGGACCATATAATCACACTTAGGGGGCGGGGTTGCAAAAAGGCAACTCTAAATCAATTTATTTTCTCCTAGATATTCAGGTCTGACATGCAGGGGGCTGCTACCTGGTAAATGCCGTGGCTTTTGGGTGTGACACTATGCGTGAAAATACATGAAAGAAAATTGATAAAGGAAAAATTATAAATGATTCATCTGGTTCCAGATTCCATTGATAAAAATATTAAAAGCAGGACAAGTTGCTTCTTTCTGTAGCATCAAGGTTATTTCAGTCACACAGATAAACGCCTTCGACATTCATGTGTTCCTATGCCACCCGCTTCAGTCTCCACTCGGCCAGGCTGGTTCTTTAAGAAGAGAGAGGGACACACGTTCCCCCAGAACATGCCCTGAATCTTCACTTGATTTCCATTTGGGCTCAGATACCGTCAGGGCTCCCTCCCTTCCTTGGCCTTACCAAACTAAGCCTGGGTGCGGCATGGTGTCTCTAGTGCCAGGTGGGTCTGGGACTGTGTGTGTGATCATGCGTCCATCCCACATAAATATATGCTGCCTGCTGGCACCAACATGGTGTGGCACCTGCCCCACGTGCTGGGGAGACAGCAATGAAGGAAATAAAGTCCCTCCTCTCCCAAAGCTTCCATCCTAATGAGAGAAGCAAAGATAAATGACACCTAAGTGAGTACTATGTTGGATGGCAATAGGTGCTTGGATAAAAACAAAAAAGGCACTGCGACCTCATTTTCTCAACTATAAAATGGGGAGAGTCATATCCTCTCTCAGTGGGAGATAGGGTTGACCATACAGTGCCTCCCCACTTTTTCACACCCTTCTCCCCCAATTTGGAAATGGAACAATAAGATTTCCCTGAAGAACCTACAGCCAAAAGACAGAAATAATGGGTTGAAACAGTGATATGCAAAGGACAAGACAGAAAGGAAACTCACTCTCCAAGTGAGGCTATACCTTGATTGAAGGCCTGGCATTGGAACATCCAAAGAAAGAATGTGGCAGCCCAGTCGGGTGACTGTTAGTGTTGGAGTCACTGCAAGTCAACTGAGAGAGGCTGGGACCGATGGTGTCTCCCTCCTGGTGGCATCCAGCCTCACAGGAGGCAGGGCAGGATCAGGGCCTAGACTCGCACAGGTCTGTGACCCAGCCAGTTGGATCCCCTACCTCATGCATCCTGCTCTGCTTCAACACATACGTAACCTGATGATCCTCAATTATGTTCTCATCACTGCCCTCGAAGAGACTGCCCTGATCAAAGAATACATGTATCTGGTTCACAGAATAATAACTGTGAAATAACTGGCTGCCATTCCTGTTTTTATACATCAGTCCCTTATGAGTCAGGAGAGTGCATGTCTCCTGAACACCCATTCATTCCTGGATATACAATCCGAATTTGAACCTACACAGCGGAGATCCAGATCTTGGAAAATGGTTACGCTTCTGAGATCCACTCATCATGTGGGGGCTCGTCAGGGGGCCAGCCTGTCTTAACTGCTTGCCCTCCTCAAAGTGGGAGGACTGGAATGGCATGACTAGAAAAACTAAAGGCAATGTGTGCTAAGTGCTTATCAGAATATGGAGCATAGCAGGTACTCAATGAAAGACATAAGCCATAAAGTTCTATAAGGGTTCAGCTCTCACACCTTTTGGCAGTGAACTTGGCTGTCAAGCCTACCATAGGCATGCACTTCCATCCCCTTAACCAACCCTAAGCACAGTCACCCTCCCACCCCCAAATGCTGTGGTTGAAATATTCCTGTACCACGGATGCTCGTGAAAGACTGCCAGCCACCATGCTCTCCACACCATCACCACAAAAAGCCATGGTCTGGGGACAGGGCTTGCTCTCCAGGGAGCCCAGTTTAGCTAATGCTCATATCATAGGCAGAGATGATCTTGACACTGTGCCCCTTGCATATGCCTTTAGCTTTGGTCTGTCTCATGCCAGCCTTCTCTCCTGTCCCTTTAGATAACTGTGAAACCACAGAAGTAGGCACTATGCTGTTCCTCCATGCCCCCTGAAGGTTAACATATACCTGGCCTTGCCAAAGGTGCCCTGAAAAACAGCTGATTGAAAACCATATTACAAGCATCGTGCTAATTTCAAGTACACAAGGACCAACCTGGATCCTCCGATGTGGATTTAAATTTAAGGGACATATCACATGCAGAAGTTGTGAAAGTTGATCTCCATTCATTTTTAATACCGTTTCCACATTTAAAAACCATTTTAAACTTCCACAAGCCCTGCATTCCATAAATCATGTACCTACCTGTCCTCAATCCCACCGGAAGAAAATATCAAGGTGGCATTTGTGAGCCATAAAACCATATATGTTCAAGGTTAAGTGGAAAATAAGGGTTATCTAGTTAAGCCCCCAAGAAATGCTCGAGCCCCCATTATCTACATTTCTTCCAAGTAGTTGTCCACTTTACTGCTTTGACATCTTCAGCGGAGGGAACTCGTCCCTCTGTAAATCCAGGGCAATGATGGCCTACATTGAAGACGGAACGGTCTAGCCCCTGAAGTGGGATAGTCTGAAGGATTTGATTTCTGTGGACAGAGACCTCCTCAACCCAATCTCTCTGCCAGTTCTATCTGGTTTGGATTCAAACATTCACACCCTTCCAGGTGTGAAGAGTGTGAGCCTTCCACGGTTCATTCAAGAGTCAAGCATCCTGTAAGCTACCTAGTTACTCCTCACGCCACCACAGACAATACCTACTCACGGCCCATGGGCACCTAGGCTGTTTGGTGTTCCAGGAAGCATCAGTAAGTTCAGATACCATGTCTGGTCTCCTCAGCTCTTACACCAGCAAGTTGTTCATTCCAGGCCTCTCTGCACCTTCTCCACATTTGGTTCTTTCCTCCTCTACTGACCTCCCTCAGACACGATCTTCTCCATTGTGCCTGCTCAGTCTCTTGCTTCACGGTCAGTAGAGTCCTCAGCCTTCTGACCCCTTTCACAGGACAGTTCCTCTACCTGTGGGCCTCAACCCAGACCCACCTCTTCCCTGTAGACACTACTTCCATGTCAGACCTTTCAGGTGGAAGCCGCCCATTCTTCCACATTCCAGGTGACGTAGGGGCAGAGGTAAGACAGCGGTCTTAGTTATTACTATGCTATTTCTGACTCATAGTCTTCCAGTCTATTTAAATAGAAAGCTGAATGGGGAACGATAGTTGCACAGGTACTAGGGAGAGAACGTTCCAGAGAAAAACAGCAGTGAGTGCAAAGGCCCTGAGGCAGGATCCTGACATCAATCTAAATCCTTTTTATACCGTTTTACAACTGTCCCCTCCCACCTTCTTACTCATACCCCCTTCGCTCAAGAAGGACTTCAGAGCCTAGATCACAGTCCTTCTTCCTGCCCCTAACCCTACCCCATCCTGTGCCATCTTGAACAAATTTGTGTCAGTGTAGAAACCTCCCCCAGAAATGCTGTTTTAGGGCCCTGGACCACCTGATCTCTGCCAACAGACCACTCTGGCAATACATTCCCATGGCCATATCCTGGCCTGTTAATGCCTAATAATTCTTTCAAATCACAAGTTCTTCTTGCTTGGATTATGGAAAGATCTCCCTAACTGGTCTTCTTCTTCTACCCTTGTCCTCCTTTTGGGCATTACTCATGTTGTCTCCAAAATGACTCTTATCTGAGGTAACTCCGATCATGTCACTTTGCTGCTCAAAACTCTCCATTGGATTGCTGAGAATAAACTCCAGAGAATTTACAATGACCAACCATACCCAACCTCATCTGGCCCTTGACACCAGCCTGAGTTTACCTCCCACCATTCTCCTCCAGGGAAGAACAGGCTCCTGCCTCAGGCCCTTCGTACCACCACTTTTTTTTTTTTTTTTTCCCTGAAACATTCTCCCTTCATTCTTTCAGGTTCCTTTGTAAATGTCACTTTATCAGAAGGCTTTCCTTCTGACTCTACCATCCCGCCCCAGCCCTCCTGACCCCATCATCTATTGCCTAACTGATTGCTGCTTGGTTTTTTGAAGTTATTTGCTTATTAGCTGATGCCTCCTGCCACAAATAGAACATAAACCACATGAGGGAAGTGACTTTTGTTTACCACTTTATCAACAGCACCGCCAACAGTGCCTGGTGCATAAACGGTACGTATTCAATAATTACTGGATGAATAAATAAACTCCAATATACCACACCTACCTCAGACTCTTACTTCCGCTAAACCTACTCTTCGACTTTATGGAAGCTGTCAATCCCTTGACAGTTAAATGAAACCACAGCAATGAAAACAACTGAAAATTAATGTGGTGCTTAGTTCAGTGCCCAATGTAAGTATTTTTCATGCATTATTTATTTTAACCTATGTGGCTAATATTCCCATTATTTCCACTTTACAGCTGGGGAAGAAACTTCTCAGTCCAGCCTGGACCAGAGGGACACCACTCATCTAGTCTTTAGCAGCAATTTCCCTTGCCTCTCCCCTCAGCCTCCAGTGACCCCACTCGGAAAGTTCCCTCAATCTTTATTAGTTTAACACTTCATTTTCTCTGCTCCTACCTGCTCAATACTTAGCTGTGTGGGACTGAAGAGGGGACAAGGATGCAGATTGGTCCCTAGAGTTTATGGTCTCTGAGGGACACATGGCTTTACATGTGTCTGGTACCCAGCTATTTAATCAAATACTAACTTAGTTGTGGCTGTAATGGAATTTTGCAAATGTGGTTAACATCTGTGATCAGTTGACTTTAAGTAAAGGAGCTTTTTCTCCATTGGGCCTCATCCAACCAGAAGGAAGGTTTAAAGGCAAAACTGAGGTTTCCCTGAGGAGGAAGAAAGTCTGCCCCAAGAGTAACATCTATTCCTCTCTGGAAGTTTTAATTCTATAGGCCTGTCCTACAGATTTTAGATGTGCCAGTTTCCACAGCTGCATAAGCCCATTCCTTGAAATAAATCTCTTTATTACACACACACACACACACACACACACACACACACACACACACACACACACTATTGGTTCTGTTTCTCTGGAGAACCCTGACTAATAGGATTTCCAGTCTTTGTTGGGCCTCCAATATCTCCTAGCAGCTCTTTTCATCATCACTGGTCACCCACCTGTCTCATCCTTCAACTCGTTCTTCCAGCTCCCCACTCTGCCCTACTCTCTCATGAAGGTGACTTAGTTTTTACTTCACGAACACAATTAAGGCTATTAGGTCTGAGCTTCCAACTCTTTTTGTTTTTAAAGTTTTTTAATGTTTATTTATTTTTGAGAGACAGAGGATGAGTGGGAGAGGGGGAAAGAGAGAGAGGAAGACACAGAATCTGAAGCAGGCTCCAGGTTCTGAGCTGATAGCACAGAGCCCGATGCGGGGCTTGAACTCATGAACCATGAGATCATGACCTGAGCCAAAGGCAGACGATTCACTGACTGAGCCACCCAGGTGCCCCTGAGCTTCAAATTCTAACCTCACATGTATAAAACTCTCTCTGCTTGCAGCCTTTTTTCTCTCGAAGAGACATCCACAGGTACTGTGTGATAATTACTTCTCTCCTCACTACAGGAGGGGATGACCAATCCGTGAAACTAAACTAGACATTGATTATTGTTCCCCAGCACAGCATTTTCCCTCCTTTGGAAGAATTGTTTCTCCCTTTCCATTTGGCTCTGCCAAGGTTGCTAACTTGATACCCCAATCCCAGGACCATCAGATAATAAGTAGCTCAGGTTGAGTCCTTCATAATATATTACAAGTCCCTGAACAAGTGATTGGTTTATGAGATTGGCATAGGATGCGACTTCAGCCAAACAGAGTTCTTCCCAGTAGGGTTTTGTATTGAATGGTGGTGGGGCAATTCTTATTTCTTAGGCATCACTCTGAGTTGTAAGGACATGAGTTCAGATCTACCAACAGCCATTTAAACCATACCATGAAGGGCATAAGGTCAACAGATGGGCAAAAGGGAGGAAAGAGAGTCTTGATCATATTGTTTGAGTCTCAGAAATCTCTGAGTGGGGCTCTATCCCTGGACTTGCCAGTGAGCCAATACACTTAGGATTCTTAATTTAATCTGGGCACCTATCACTTGCACACCAACGTCTTGAATACTCTAGGAACAGATTTTCCAGTAATTTGGAAGAAGAACCCTAAAAGACTCTATCAGTCATCTGGGGAGAGCTGGGGCAAGAATTGATGACATATCACATGCTTAACAGTGTGGTAAGGAGCACTGCTGAGTCTGCAGTCCCTACAAGCAAACACTAGGGGTGACTCTGTGGGGCCACCAGCCTGCAGTGAACATCTCCAGTCTTGAGGAAATCAGATGGACACCAGGTTCTAGTGACCACCAAGGACATGATTTTCCCCATCAAAGTCAAGATCTGCTCCACCTGGGGAGAAAGGGGACGTGAGCTAGCACTTAGATCCATTGGATGGGGAGGGGCTGGAAACAAGGAGTGGGAACTGATTATTTAAAAATCAGCATGAAAGTATATGGATGTTTTAACTCAGAATTGCTCATAGATCATAAAATGTTTAGAACAGCTTGTTTTACTATAGTTTCCCAAGATGTTACCATTAGGGGAAACTGGGTTAGGGGTATTTGTATTATTTCCTACAAATGTATCTACAATGACCTCACACAGAAGGGGGCATACAAATGAGTAACTGTAATGGAAGAAAAGTGGAAAAGGCAGAAAAACAGCTTATATATCCATCTTAATTTAATGGCGGTGCCATAGCCATCAAGTTAGCCTAGCTAGAATCTTCAGTCTGTCTTGTCCTTTTACTCTCCCTATCCTCTTTGCTCTGCCCCAAGCCTGTCAATCCCACTTCTGACACCTCTCTGAACTCCGTCCTCCCACCACTGTTGCCAGATTCACTGCTTTGTTCAAACTATTCTTCTACCACTCACAGTGTTGCAACAATGTATTTGTTGATCTTCCCTTCTCTAACTTCACCTCACTCTATTTCCTCTAAATACCAGAATTATCTTTCTCAAGAACCATCTTATCAGGTCACACTTCTGATTAAAATTCCCTGGTGGCTTCCTACTATCAAGATGATAAAAGCATTTACTAACATGGCAACCCAATCTTTGTATACTTATACTCATTCTTACTGGTATTTAATGTGTTCTTTCCTTCTGGGAAAGATTATCCAGCAAGATTCAGCGTTAAGTGCCCCTTCCACTGTTAAGCTTTCCTGGCACCCCCATACAAAATTAGGTGCCCTCTCGAATCCCCAGAAACCTTTGTTTTTGTGATTATTGGGGCATGAATTGCTTTTCCCCCGTTCCCAGTCAAGTACCTGGAACACAGTTGGTGCTTATGAAGTTTTTTGAATGGCTAGTGTTGGAAGGAGGCTCCAAAACCTTTAAGATCACCATCACCCAAAATACCAGGGGGTTGCTGAGCACCTTCACCTACTCTTTGTTTTTATTCTAATGTTATATACTGGATATTTTTCTAATCTGTAGGCATCTAATTTTTTATGAAAATAAGAACTAAGATTCACTATATGTAAATTTCCCTTTATGTCAATTGATTGAACACGTGCATTCTAATGTTAAGGCACACGCAACATCTTCATATTTTCAGTCCCTTTATAAACACTGCTGTCAGAATCAATTCCTTTAAAAGAAATCCTATATGTCTAATGGGGAGCAATAGATGGAGGGTGTCCTGTTTATTGGGTGTCCTGTCCAGCAGTAAGTCTTAAACTTGAAAGTGTATAAAAATTAACTGGGGAGCTTGCTAATATAATATCAAGATTTTGATTCAGGAGGTGTGGGGTGAGTCCACAATTCTACTCATCTAACAGACTCCCAGATGATGTTTGTGCCACAGGCCCATGGACCACGTTTTGAGTGGTGAGGCTTTCTAAGGCTTATGATGAAAGTGGCAGCTCTGGGGCCCCCAAACATGATTATCAAGTCAGAGGCAGTAGAAAAGTTTCTCATTTTGCCCAGAGACCCACACAGATATACCCAGTCACATGCCATCATTTAGTTAGTTAGAAGCCAGAAGAAATCATATTCTTAGTCTGGTATACTTTAATACAATCTAAATTCTAAAACTTTACCATCTGATATAAAATGCTAAACAAGAATATACCAATTAAAATGGCCCTTTCTTTAAAAATCTTGGTTTTGAGGGCCAACTTATAACTTTCTTTAGGAACTGCTGAATGCCTAATTAAAAATGATTCTGGTGGTATCTCCAGTTGTTTTCCTTTGAGATTTCAGAGACTGAGGCTGATGACATTCTTGAGGTGGGGGGGGCCTTGGCTATAGATTTGGATTTTTATTTGTTCTTAGTTTTCCAGAATAAAGTGAAAATTATATCTAAACACCCTTGACTCTGAGGAATTTGTTTTTAAGTAAGAAAACTGAAGTCTACAAAGCACTCATGTTTTTCAGAAATTTCAAGATTGGTCATGAGAGCAGCAAGAATCCTAAATGTTAATGGTTATAAGTACAGAGCAACATTAGAAAATCAAACTTAGGGGAGCACCTGGGTGGCTTAGTCAGTTAAGTGTCTGACTTGGGCTCAGGTCATGATCTCACCATTCGTGGGTTTTTGAGCCCCACATTGGGGTCTGTGCTGACAGCTCAGAGCCTGGAGCCTGCTTTGGATTCTGTGTCTCATTCTCTCTCTGCTCCTCCCCAGCTCATGCTCTGTCTCTTTCTGTCTCTCAAAAATAAATACATGTCAAAAAAGACTTTTAAAAAGAAAAAAGAAAAGAAGAAAAGAAAAGGAAACCAAACTTAGGGAATGAGCCTACGCATCCATTCATAGGCACTTTGTTAAATAAAGTATACACATACCAGCCACCAGTAAACATGACAAAATAGATGTATTTTACTGATACAGATATTTAAGATCTACTAAGTAAAGAAATCAGATTTGATTACATTTAGTATGATTTTATTTTGGCTAAAAAGTATAAAATGTATGCTAGAAGAACACACTCTAAATTATTAATATTAGGTGTTTTTGATAGTGGTATTATAGAATATTTTTCTTTTTTCCAAAGTCAACAGTTTAAAAATAAAATCTAATTTATAATGGGCCTACTTCCACAGATGCCTAGACTAAACTCTAAGAGTACAAAGTCCAAGTGCTAGAAAACAGCACCTTTGTTTATTGTGGAAAAATATAAATATAGAGCCTAACCCTGACGGGGGGGTTGATGTTAGCAGTGGGGAGTAGTAAATGCAGTAAGCCCACCTTTAATTAGGATTCCTACCAGGTCCTAATGAGCAAATAGGGGGGAACTCTGAGACTTGCTGCCCAAGATAGGTAAACCTCTAATATTATGGGGAAGCAAATACTTTTGTGAATTCGGACAGATTTGCAGGTCCGGGTCAAGGCCTTGAGGAGTGCTGAATGCCTCGGGCTGTCCCCCGTTTGTCCCACACAAACCACGCCTTTTCCCCCCGTACTTTAGTTGTGTGATAGGTGTGGCTACTTGAGTTTATAGAGCAATTGGTGGGTGATTTATAAGTCAGAGGTTCTCAACCCGGACTGTGTAGATCAGATCGGGGGAGGTCCATGCATTGCCCCAGAAATTAAATATAAAACTTTATATGTTTATGTACACATATGATTTGTGGAAATCAGAATCCATGCTTTTCATCAGATTCCCAAAGTATAAAGTACCTTAGGAAGTGTGATGAATTACTGATGTGCAACTTTTCACAAGGAGGAGAAAAAAAATTTAGCACATCTATGTTTCTTATATGTTATCACAAAAGTCACAATAATTATTTTGTGTAGCCACATCAAACACCCATTACTAAACAAGTACAGAAAGGGCAGGAAAAGAAAAACCAAAACCAAAACCTCTAAAGGACAAAAAAATCCATTCTCTTGTTACCTCTTGCAAATTGGACCACTGCCCTCTGAAAAACTTACCTCAGTTGTTTAGGGCAAAAATTTCTTTCTTTCTTTCTTTTTTAATGTGTATCCATTTTTGAGAAAGAGAGTGAGACAGAGCACGAGTGGGGGAGGGACCACGTGAGACACAGAATCCAATGTGGGCTCCGAGCTGTCAGCACAGAGCCGACGCAGGGTTCGAACCCACGAACTGGGAGATCATTACCTGAGCCAAAGTCTGATGCTTAACCGACTGAGTCACCCAGGCTCCCCAAGGGCAAAAATTTAAATAATAAATACAAGTCAAATTGCTCCCCAAAATGCTCTGATGTCTTTACTGCATCTAATTTCCTTTTCTGTCTCTTCTTGCGGACATCTTCTTCTGTAGTATGTCTCAAACTTTAGTTTGGCCAGAATAATCTATAGGGCTTATAAACCACATGGATTCCTGGGCCCTATCCCCAGAGGTGTAGAGTGTGGCCCAAGAGGTGACTTTTTTTTTTTTTTTTTTTTATNCCACCCCATGTGGTGTGGAACTAGTCTAATGAAGAAACCCTGCTTTCCACTGCAAAATCCCCCGTCTGGATGGGTGGAAGTAATTACCCTTTCCCTCAGGTATAAACTACCTTCCTTCCTGACTCTGGAAGGTTTGGCCTTCTATGCTGTCCGTTTCTATTTCCAGACTGGGGAGTGTCACCTTGTCCCAGCTTTTCCAAACTTCCCAGGCTGTATCTGCACGAATGGCTTTTAAATGGGCTACCCCACCCTGAACCACCAGCAGTATGTGTTCTCATCAGGGATGCCACTTAACACACTCATTAGAAGTTGAACACAGATTTCTTACCAGGGACAGGGACTAATGACTATAATGAATAAACACTTTAATTCAGTCGAATAGAGGTGACAATCAGAGGTGTGATCAAGACCCAACTAATGAATCTGCTAATTGGGCTTCACTGCTACATTTTGGTTTGGTTTTAAATCATTGCAAGCATCTCCTTCAGAGAGTGAGTTGCATGCAAGATGTTAAAACCTGAAGACCAGGTTTCTACGTTGTTCTGTTCCTACCTTCCCTAGGAAAAACTGGGAAGAATGCTTCTGAATATTTCTTTTTTTGTTCAACAGACTGATCATGTGTTTTCCAAGCTCATAGTGAAGACTAATGAGAAAATTTCATCAACAAATTTGAACTCTTGAAGGGAAAGTCTTTATAGAATTCTAAGGAGTTTTAATTAGCATGCAGTTAAACCTCATTAATTTGGATTCCACAGACACAAAATTTGTTATAATATGTTCCAAAAAACCACAATAAAGTTGGTCTTAGTGATATTAAAGAAAGGCCTTTTAAAGTAAATTAATGAGATAAATAAAACTGCTCAGGAAACATTTAATCATAATGATTACTCAGTTTTGGAGCCGAAAGGAAACTTGAAGCTGACTCAACTGAGGTGATTTATTCTCAGTTGCATGCACAGGAAATAAAATCAGCACTTAGGGTTCCTCTCCTTCAGTCTAGAACGCTCATCATCCTAGTTATTATTATGGATAATATTTCTATTAATCAGACGTATACCTTATTATATTCAATAAATATCAACTGGTTACCTCTAGCCCACATGTTTTGCCAGAGTACTTGGTGGCAGGTATAAGGGTTACAGAATCAATCTGACTTTTCTTCTTTGCAAATTCACCCTCCCTTTCCACAAGTAATAACCCTAGTTGCATCAGTCACATAACCCTTAAACTTAACTGCAACTCACCAAAGTGATTCCATTTTATGGTCATAAAGGTTCTTGAATCATGTGGACTTTTTAAAGATATGAATTGGATCTGTCTCACCCTGCACTGTATCTTGGGTTCTGGAGACGTGGCGAATGTTATTGCTGAAACCTTTCATGAGGAAAATGCAACACTCCTGGCAGTTTCAAGGGTTCAAGGAGATGCTAAGAAGGGTAGCAGAGAGTGTTCATCCAGAAATCAAGTGGGATGGATGCCAGGATGGCTCATAAGCCATCCATTTATCTGGAGGATTCCCTGGTCTGGGAATCACATTAATGAAGTTCAGACCAGAGAATCTTGTATGTAAATATATTAACTAAACACAAGGCTCACATCAGTAATGCTAATATATATGATACTGGAGTCACATTCAACCAAAAGATTGCTCAGTAATCATGAAAGCAGGGTAAGAGTAATTAGTAATAAATTTAAATGGCATGTCCACAATAGAGACACAGTGGGCATGGAACGTGCCTACTTCACACCTAAACATCCTTTTCTTCTTCTTGTCAGCGCTTCTATCCCATGGATCTGCTAACAAGTATGTTTCATGGGATTGATCCCATCTCCGAGGGAGGGGTCTTACTGGCCTAAACCAATTAGCACACAGAATTTCTCTTGCTAAAGTAATTGGATACAAGGTTGGTATGAAATCAAAACTGGCCCAATCAGGGAAATTCAAGCATTTTTACTTTGCTTATGGAGGAAATAGTTGCTTTCCATCTGCCACGTTACCTGTTCATGATGGTGTGCAGCTGTGTATAAAAGTAAATTCAACTAAGTGATTATTTAAATAAATTAGGTTTCTTCCTTGCTTCTCTGCCCCTCCATTAATAAAAAGAGAAGTAGAAGTAGGTAATGACTGTCATTTGTTCAGAGTCTTAAAAAGTTCAGACCTGAGGTCTTAATAATTGTCCTGGATTTTCCTATGAGCACAAGATGGCTTGTACAGTTTTAGAAAATATTGCCATTTTTAGATAGTAGGATAGAAGAAGGTGCAAGAAGAAAGAAGAGCACTTTGGAAAGCAAAACTTTTCAAGAAATAATCAGCAGACTTATACTTGTGTCTCACTGGCTATGTCACATGGCCTTCCCTAGACGCTAGGAAGTTTGGAAAATGTATTTTAGCTGAGTCATTGCAAAAACAGATGTTCACGTTAGTTGGGACGAAAATTAAAGTGTGTAA
Organism: Crocuta crocuta; assembly: GCF_008692635.1. Taxonomy (NCBI): domain Eukaryota; kingdom Metazoa; phylum Chordata; class Mammalia; order Carnivora; family Hyaenidae; genus Crocuta; species Crocuta crocuta. The sequence continues at coordinate 9,084,100 of NW_027551569.1, forward strand.
TGGATAAATAACACCATGCAGATCTTTGTGAATATAAATTGGAAAATCTTGTAAATTCTTTTGACATGTGAAAAATTACAATAGGAATAAAAATAGAAGGAATATATTTCTTCCAAGATATGACGTTATGATTAGCTTTGTGTAATATCCTGGGATCTGATTTCAAATAGAGAAATGGAAGCAATGGAGAGGGGTTCATAGGAGTGGATTATGAAGAATCAGCACCCTCTTATATGGTCTTCAGATATGAGTAAGCTCTGAGTCATCGAATCCTCCCAAATGTCTCCATTTCACTTCTCAGGGTTCTATCTTTCCCTCTGAATGCCCAAATTTTCACCTAGGGACCTAGAAAGTCTGTGAATTCAGCCTATGTCACAATTCAACAAGGCAAAGGATCAGAATATTTGATATTCAGGCTCATCATGCCTGTGTCTGTAAAAGATGATACACTTTTAGGCCAGGCATAGAAAATTCACTTGTCTTCACAATGAAGCTAGAATTGAAAACCTTGAGCCTGTTTTCTTTCTATTTCTTTAAGTTCTCTCACACAATTACACAATGCCAGCACAACCACATTTCTTTGAAATATTACAATGGGAGCAGCCACTTGGGTCCACTAGTCTTGCCTTCAAAAGGCACTTCACTCCAATTAACTACAGCCAATGTTTAAGAACTAATTCACTGCATGTGCCCTCAAACCCAACTACATTAAATAACTAATCCCAGATTCCTATTTCCTTGACAGTCTGCTATACAAAAACATTTCAGGCACCGATGACTATACTTAGTTGCAAAAACAGAATCAACTTTAAGCAGGCTAAACTGAAAGAAATTAATAAGAGATATTAGGTAGCTCACAGAATTGCTTGAGGGCCTGGAAACAGGCTTGGATGGTGTAGATCCAGAAACAACTCAGATAGGAAAAAACATTCAACCAAATCACACACTGACATCGCTCATCATTCTGAGACACCAACACCCCTTAGTTCTAGATCCTAGAGTTTCTGCCAACCACCACAGAAGAATCATACCAATGTAGAAGTATGTCTACCCTGGCCACCATGCAGGACCGAAAAAGAATATATAGCCCTCATTTTTGCTGTTGGTAAACACCTTATGAACATGAAGAAAACCAACTTGAGGTTAAAGCTGATACTGAGGAAGGCTGGGCACAAACAGAAAGAAACTGGGTCTTTGAAATATCATTGAACTACTAGATCAAAGCAATCTAAAAACCCATTCTACTTAGGGTTTCCCAGGGCAGTGAGTGAGTGGATTTGTTATTAGCTATGCCCATTTTAATCTGGCTAACATGAGGTCTTGATTGATTTAAGGGATGCACTTACCACGTAGACAGAAAGATCATGTCTTTGAGCTAGTTGTGGTTCTTTTTCCTGCATAGTGCTTGAATGAGTACTTCTGACTTGTAGCTTATCAGGTTTCTGTTTTGTGGACTGGCAGGTCTCAGTGATGCTATTTTAATTCAAGATTTAAATACAAATTATGGGGCGCCTGGGTGGCTCAGTTGATTGAGCGTCCAACTTTGGCTCAGGTCATGATCTCACGGTTTGTGGGTTCAAGCCCTGCATCGGGCTCTGTGCTGACAGCTCAGAGCCTGAAGCCTGCTTCTGATTCTTGTCTCCCTCTCTCTCTGACCCTCCCCCCTACTCTCTCTCTCTCTCTCTCAAAAATAAAAAGATGTTAAAATTTAAAAAAAATAAAATAAAATAAATATAAATTATATNTTTTTGAAGTCAGATAATCTTGGAAATATAAGAAGATAAAAGATCTTAAATCACAAAAGGTAGAGACATACTTGGTTATAAAAGAATATGACAAAGATACTCAAACTAAAAATAAGATAAGCAATAGAGTGGAAAAACATCTTCATAACATATGACAAAGGGTTGATATCCCTAACATGCAACATTTCTACAAATTGGTTAAAATAAAAAAAATAAGCCACTTAGTAGTAAAAGAGGCAAAGTACTTGAACATGTAAGTAGTCAAAAACTGCACTCAAATGTACAATAAACACAAGAAAACACTCTCAACCTCATCAATGGTTAGCAACAAGAAAGTATTTTTCACAAAAATTTCACAAATATTTCAAAAATGAGAACATTCACTGAAGATGACAGATAATGAGCATGACAAACACATTTCTGGTGGGAATCAAGTCAATCCTCATTATCTGTGGATTTTGTATTTACAAATTCACCTACTCCCTGAAATTTATTTGTAACCTCAAAATCAATACCTGCAGGGATTTTTCAGTCATTTGCAGCCATTCATGGATATGCACAGAGTGGTGAAAAATTTGAGTCATTCATTGTGTACATTTGCAGCTGAGGTCAAACAAGGTAAGCTTCTGCTTTCTCCTTTCAGCTCTCATACTGTAAACAAGTGTTCTTTTTGCCATCTATTTAGTGGATGTTTTCTGCATTTTTTTTAGTGGTTTTGTTGTTTTAAATGGCCCCAGGAATACTGCTAAAGTGCTGTCCACTCTTCCTAAGCACAAGAAAGATGTGATGTGCATTCAGAGAAAAAGATGTTTGTTAGACAAATTTGTCTAGGCTTGAACAAAGTCTCGTTGTGAGTTCCGTGTTAATGAATCAATAACATATATTAAGTATGCTGTCTTTAAACAGAGACACACACAAAATAAGGTTATGTATTGATTGGTTGATGAAAATGTTGGAACCAGAAGTTCACAGGAACCTAACCTTGTATTTCCTCTAATGATTTAGTGCTCACTACTGTAGTATTCACAATGAGAATTTAGAAGACAAAATTAAGTGGAATCCTAATCAACTGTAATTTGCTTCAAGCTTTTAAGAAAGTAATATTATAATATTATATTATAATACGAACATACTAATATAACTTATTATATTAGTATGTTCGTATTATAATTAATGATATGAATATTATTACGAATATATGATTATTAATATATACAAATATATTAATATATTATTAATGATACGAATGATGTCA